>NC_051177.1:82598544-82898544 GCF_013339695.2 Rhipicephalus sanguineus
CACATCTTAGTAGTAGTAGTAGTAGTAGTAGTAGTATTTTTATTTTATTTCTTGTAATACAAGAAAAAGGAACAGAGGCAAGAGGCATTTCATATGCCTGACAAGGGCCTCTGTACCTGAAGTTCGCAACACATTCACATTCCTTGTACATATGCACAATCGAAAAAAAAGTTTTGATGCATCATAAAACCACATGAGCGCTAACAAAGAAGTACTGCAATCAACACAACCAACACATGACACGCTTAAGATACTGCAGATACGCAAGTCTTACACAGATAAGATAGATAGATAGATAGATAGATAGATAGATAGATAGATAGATAGATAGATAGATAGATAGATAGATAGATAGATAGATAGATAGATAGATAGATAGATAGATAGATAGATAGATAGATAGATAGATAGATAGATAGATAGATAGATAGATAGATAGATAGATAGATAGATAAAAGAAGAACAGAAAACTCGATGCATCGTGTAACCACATGAACAATAATAATAATAGAAAAAGACACATTGTCTGTTAGAAAAGGATCAATGACTCGCTTTCCGTACACAAGCAAAAAAAATTTCATACCGCGATGCCACTACAAGTTTTGAGCAATATTGTCTAGTGGTGATAAGCTATTTCATTTTTCAATATAATTTCTTTAGCTTGTTTTTTTAATGCCTCTAGAGAAACATCAAACTGTATGCTATTATTCAATTCATTAACTATTTGCATTGATTGCTATACCATAGTTTGCTTATATTATCCCGTAGACCGCAGGAGACGAGCCGCACTAGCAGTCATTATAGCGCAGACGTCCTTTGTGACCCTTGTCCTGAAAAGTGACTGTGACTTCAGTGGCGCGGTACGCAGTTCTTGCCTCTCGGTATAATGGAGCGTTGACAAATATAAAGAAGGTGTCTCATCACAGAGAGCTTTCGCTGGAGAACTGTCGGCGGCACCGGGTGAAAAATCATGAAATACCCATTAAACGTTACACGAAGTCAGAGACGGCGCAATGGAGTTCCTTAACCATAGCACAGACAAGAACTGCGATCCAGGAGCCAGTAAATGTATAAGTAGTGTTTGCAAAAATTAGGTTCACGCCATCCTTATCCCGGCCGTGGCTGTCGTATTTCGATGAATCGCACTAGAGCGCTTATTTGGGCCGTTTGGCACATGCTCATATAGAAAAACGAGAAACAGCGCGAACCGCAAAACAGGACAGAGGCGGACCAAGCAGCAGAGAGGTCCGTCTCTGTCCTGTTTGCCCTGTGGCTTCGCGCTGTTTCTTATTTTCTGTGAGCATTTAGATGGAGGCGAATTATTATTATTATTATTATTATTATTATTATTATTATTATTATTATTATTATTATTATTATTATTATTATTATTATTATTATTATTATTCGCAAGGGGCCACCCTATGCATAATCACTCGCCATTCTGCTTGGTCGGGCTGCTGCGTCCGTTGGCAAGAGCGAAGCTCTAAAATGCAATTGCCATTGTCATGGCTACAAAATAGTGAACGGTAAGAAGACCTTTTGGTTCGATGCGTCGGTGCTTCTTAAACGTCCACAATTTTCGTGCGTCCGCATTTCGCGGTGCCACAAGAAGCGCGCCTGGCCTGTATATAAGCGCTAAGGCGTAAGCAGCGTGCGTGGAAGAGGGTAGGACGTGGAAGGGCGTCGCAAAGTGGTCAAATGCTTCTCTGTTCTCACGTTAATGCAGTGTCACTATATGATAAGCAGAGATCCTTCCTCTTTATTGGTGAAGAAGGGAAGCCGTGCAATAAAGGTGTGGTGAGGAAGGGGTTTCCAGGCAGCTTGCGTTATTCGTGCCGCTTAATAAGTGCCCTGTCTTTTCAGTAATCCTTGGAACACGGATGATCAACTCTATATAGACTATTTTAAGGATGGGTTTCGGTGCCACCATACTGGGCTGTAGCCTTGCCATTTTGTGTCATTAACTAAACGAACAGAGCTACGGTACGCACGAAAACATTTGGGTTTGTGCATTCGACGTTTCATGACTTCATTAATTCACGTTGCGTTTCACAGCCCTAGAGTTACTGTATATGTACCTTTATGTATATGTATGTACCTTTATGTATGTATGTATGTACCTTAGTATATGTACCTTAGTATATGTACCTTTAGTTACTGTACTGTACCTTTAGGTAGCAGAGTTGCGCATCTGTCTTCCAAACGCCGCTATAGCAACCATGTATTGCGGAGAAACTGACGCTCGGGCCAATTTTTGTATTTCTCGACGACGCCGCTGCAGCGAACTGGATTAACACTATAGTTATCGACAGCCACTGTTTATCGTCGGTCTTGGACACGCCAGACATGCTAATCGGCGACACGGTATAGGCATGTCGCCTGCAAAAAAACGGAGTGCAACTTCACCGCATAGCTGTGGTTGCTAGCCAGACTTATGCGCAACTCTGCTCACAACAAATGTGGCGGCGCATCCTATACACGTAAAATCGTGTTAAGTGAATTGCAGTGCCTATACACACGAGGCGTGTGTGAAAATCGTGTTGAAAAACGAGGGCATTGACGCGAATGAAAGTAGAACCGAGAACAGAAACGAGTCGGTCATGTAATGCCGCGGAAGGATTAATTCACAACGTCATGCATTCGCGTGGCGGGCTGCGGGTTGCAGTGACGAGGGCGATGGCGTACAAGACAAGTCGCTGATGAATTATAGGGCGCGATAAAGCGCGGCGTCACATAAGTTCAGTGGACGCTTTGGGCCTTCAGAATCTTGATCGTTACGACCGGTTTAATGGGCCATGCGATTTCCGAGAGTGCGTTGTCGTTTGTGAATCATGGCATTTCGCGACTAGGTCCGTCTATCGGTTGGTGGGTGCCTAATTAAGGCCATGATTTATTTCTGTAACTGTTGTACGAATGAAAAGACTCCATGACAGCAGACAGCACGAAATAAATGCATATATCATAGTTATTCGCTCGTGTGGCATTCATATTTATATCGTCTTAAACTTTCCGAAGACCTGAACCATCTTCTAAAAGAAATTCGTGCTGTAGGTAGGGTAGCATTATTAATAAATTATATGGTGTTCCAATCTAATTATTATATATATTGGAGATTGCAACTTATACAGCTATATTCATAGATGGGGGCTCCTAATAACAGTGATTAAAGTATAGGACAAATCGCCATTACGTTCGAGTTTCTGACGTCAAACCGTAGTCGCGCAAAGAAAGAAATGGCGAAAAGAAAAGAGAAATAGTTGCTCGATAATTAACTTCGTGTTGTCAAGGCAATGCATGGGTCGATTACTGCTGCTGAGCCTGTCACTACAACTTCAGTCCTCTTGACTGCAAGTTACACGCAGAGCCGCCGCTGTGGTATTGAGGTTATGGTGCTTGGCCGCTGACCCGAAGGTCGCAGGATCGAATCCCGGCCGCGGCGGCCTTATTTTGATGGTGGCACAATTAATGCTAAAGGCCCGTGTGCTTAGGTTTAGGTGCACGTGAAAGACGTGCACGAAAGCCACGAAAGCAATGCACAGAGTCAAACTTTGCAGACGTAGGGACTGTCGGGTATTGAGAAGTCGAACTTCACGATTGGCTCGTCAACAGCGACGTCCGAGACGACGCTTTGGATAGCTGATCGTGTACATGTGAATGCGCTGACTCGCGGCGCCTCTCGCACGCAGCACTCAGCAGCGAAAGTGTTCGCGGCATACCAGTCGGCGTCCGAGCTGGACCGATGATAGCCGAGGCACGCGAAACCGGAGCCCGTGGCGGGCTTGCGATAAAGCGCGCGCCTCCCGTCGCAGAGGGCGCGCCAACAAGGGGCCTCCATTGAGAACCGCTGGCGCCAGCGCGACGGGGCCCGCGGCGCATCGAGCGCGCAGTTTCGCCGTGCACGAGCACAACGCAGCGGCGGCAGCCTTGATTCCTTCGAAGACGCGCTTGGCCTGCGCCAATCCATTTTTCACGACGATGCGCCGGGCCCGCGCTGTCGACTGTCGCCGCGGCGACTTTTGGACTGCGATGAGCCGCAGCGGAGGATGGGAGGAACCATGTGAGGGGGTTGCGACGCGAGACCGTCAGTCCTGCTAAGCTATAGAAGACGCTGCGTGTAGGATTAAGCCAGCTCGTTGTGCGTTACTCGTGAACGTAATGTGAAGAGTGTTCAGTGTAATGTCTTATAGTTCATAAGAGACGCTGTGAGGGGGAGACTCCATTGGGCTCCATTGGGAATCGAACCTGCGACCTGGTAGTCATAAGCGGAAAACCAAAGCGGCTTAGTCAGCGCAGCTAGTGTGTAAACCGCGTCTGTGGTTGGCAGTCGTGGTAAATGAGCGTACACTTTGGTGTCATTTCATTTGGAGTATTGTCCCTCGCAAGCGTCTCAACTAGTTTTTTTTTGCTATATATATATATATATATATATATATATATATATATATATATATATATATATATATATATATATATATATGTGTGACGCTATGAATGAAAGACGGGCCGTGGCTCATACGCCATACTTTTATTCTACTGCACGCGCACTTCTTCCTCGTCGGCTTCTCCTGCCATGGCTTCATACGTCACATGATTCCCCCTCCCCCCGAAAGAAGGCGTGAGTTGCAAACAACAACGAAAAGCAAACAAACAGAATTAGAAGTGACAAATATCAAAATGCACAGATCGTTCCATGTCCCAGTGGAGTTCGGTAAACTCGCAAAAACTTCAGGGGAGAGTGCAGCAGTCCGGTGATATCGAGAACAGCTCTGGTGGGCGAGGCTGGCTGTTGCGTCCTGGACAACATACCCATGCCCTGCGCATGCACACTGATGAAGACACGTGTCGCAGATATGTCACGGCTGAATAATACTGGATCACCTTGTTGGATCGAATGTCAGCATGCCGTACGCGTCGGGTTGTTTGTCGTGACTGATACACACTGTGTGCCTTCCGTTTGCGTGTTCGTTGACCGAAACTGACAGGACGACGTCGACGTTCTTGTGGAGTACAATTGATGGCTTTGTGCCTTTTTTGTCGCTTTCTGTGGTGCAGAAGATGTCTCTGGCGGTGTACGGGCAGATGCCTTACATCTTGAATTTTCCTTTGGCATAATGATCTTGTCTTCGGACGTCCTTCAATCCGTGAGTGAGCTTCCGATGAAGTTCTTATTCGTCGTTGCCTTTGTTGTAGTTTTTGTTGTGTTGGATGATATTCCTGTTGTTGCCTTTGTTGGAATTCCTGATGTTGCGGAAGTTGCTTGTGTGGACTCCTATTAGGAACACGAGTTAGATTTTCTTCGTAAGCTGATGTGGTGTCCACTAGGTAGGCGGCGCACTGTGGCCTGTTGTGATGATTATCGGGCACTGTACATAGAGCGCCATCATTGCTAGAAAGCTCTTCAGAGGCTTCTGCGATGTCGCTCATTACGGACGCTTCTGACTCACAGCTGCGTGTGAGGTTTGATACATCCGAGCCTTCTGCATCGATTCGACTCACGGGTGCATCAGCACTGGGTGGCGATACCGCAGCGGAGATGGCTTGATCAGGTTCCAGTTGCGAATTTTGGCAAGACTGCGGAACTATTGAAATAGAACCTTGCTGTGAAAGGCACCTCTTGGGCTCATCCTGAGGTCGTTGGGTATTCTCCCAATGCTTCAGCTCGCTTACCGTGAACGCAGCGACCTTATCAGGCAGTTGGTAGGCGTTAGGAGCAACTGAAGAGCCGCGTGAAGGATAACCAGGCGGTGGTCTACGTATACGAGGCGAAGAATCAAAGGCATCGGGTGCTTCAGTAACGCCTCGTGTCATACGGTGGAGTGAAGACGTAAATGACGAGTTTCGTGCAGAATGAAAATCTGATGGATGTCTAGATCTTTTGGGAAAAGAGCTTGGACTGCGATGGCGTAGTTGAAATTTCTCCAGATGGTGGATTACAGGCGAATCTTCACTGTAGTCTCTAAATCGGGTGATCATTTCTTCCCTGATTTTGTTCCATGATTCATTGTTTTGGAAGATGTGCGTGAGGTAAAAGCGGAAGGCCTCACCGGTGACGTAGTCGTTGAAGTTTTTGACCATGTCCCGTTCTGACCATGATGCAGCGGTAGCGTGGACCTCGAAAAGGTGGAACCAGTCCTCTACGGGTCCATCGTCCGCCGATCCAGCGTACTTCGGGATGTCGAGGTCTGCCGATGATGCTGCCATGAAGCTGGTCACTGTATGCAGCGATGATCTGCACAGGTGGTCTGTATGTGTTCAGGGCGTCTTGTTGGGAACGTTGATGATGCGTGGCTGATGAAGTGGCTGCCAGGTCTTCATCCTGTCGACTTGTGTGACGCTATGAATGAAAGACGGGCCGTGGCTCATACGCCATACTTTTATTCTACTGCACGCGCACTTCTTCCTCGTCGGCTTCTCCTGCCATGGCTTCATACGTCACATATATATATATATATATATATATATATATATATATATATATATATATATACGTAGATGAATAAACGCACGCGCACGAACATGCATAAAGAATGAATGAAACCCCCCTTCCCCGGAAAAAATTTCTGGCCAGGCCCCTGGCAATGACGTAAGAGACGGTTTCTGTAGCCCCGTATACGTGCACATATAATCTTAGCAATACTTGTTGCTGGGCTATGTTGGTATTGGTAAATGCTTGCTGAAATACAAAAGAACGCGTAACCACCATAGAATGGCCCACATGGAAGGACTGTCTCACTTACTAGTCAACGCAAACACCACATCATCAGTCATGGCGCTCTTTGGCCACCCATATCCCTTGCGCCACAAAAACCCACTAAACAACAAACGTGCTTACGCGTCTTTTGTATTTCAGTAAACTAATAATCTTGTGACGCAACCACTTGTAGTTACGGAACATTTCAGGCAACATAGGAAAATCTGCCGTGCTCGATACGGAGGCTTTGACTTTACGGATCATGTCACATTTGTTTGTTTGGTTTTTGTCGACTGCCTCTTGTGCGCGGCGCCGTGTTATCAGTCTTATATTTCGGCGTCTGGTACCCTCGAGCCACGTGATGTTCTATATACGCACAAGCTGCCACCAAAGTGCGAAGGCAGTGAGGTCAGTAACCGCTGTTGTTCTAGGCCTCTACCGTGCTAGAGCTGACGTCCTTTGACGGCCATGCAGCGTTGGCTTTCGAATTTTTTCAACCGACAGAACGCGTTTTCAGCGATGCTTATAATAAGTTTTGTACCCATGCATATACTATACGGGTACCTGCCTATCTGAAAATGCGTTGACATGCTCGAACAGTTCCGTATGCGTCGGAAGTAACTCGCGTCTTTCAAAGGTGTAACGAATTGAAGTACGAATTCATGACACCTTGTTGTTTGGTTTATTTTTCGTGTTGAGAAACAACATACATTTGGCTTCTTATTATTTGCTATGTTATGAGCCTGAACAAAACCCGGTGCCCCATTACGTTTCTTTCTCTTGCTTAGGTACCCTAGGGTAGACGCGGGACTAGTGAGACGTCCCCCCCTTGATACGCGTCTCAACAACTTCTCGAAAAGGATTCGTGCTGGGGCCGGGAAGGAAGAGAGGCAACGAGCTTCCCTTGTTTACAAACAAATCATTTAATAGTAATTGTGACTGGCATACAAACAGGCTCTCCGCACACAACACACGCCACACAAAATCATACCAAAAGAATACAACACTCGCGACAACATTGCAGAAAACAGGAGGAGGATATCAATAACAATAAAATAACGCGATTAACACGAAGGGTGGAGATAACAATTATTCAAACTGCGCAACGTCCCAACTCGCTGCTTCCCGCCTCGCTAAGTTCGTGAATATAGAAAGGGATGTAGCTCATCTCACGAGTGGGTCCATGATGTCGCAGGCCCAGGGGCTCGTTGTTCGGGTCGGTTCGGGTCGAGGCTCGTGAGTTGTCTTCCGGGTCACTGTCCCACTCGTCCAGCTGCTCGCGACTCTCGGTCTCTTCCGTCCTCATCGTCTCCATCATCTCCTTCATCACCTTCCTCAGTCATCATCTCATCGTCTCTACTCTCTCTATCTCATTCCATCCTCTGCCTCGGTCCTCATCTCATCGTCTCTCATCTCGATCTCATCTCCTCGCATTCCATTTCTCTCTGATCGTGGTCCCGCGGCCGCTTTTCGTAGACCCCGACTCCGCCCCTCCGTGACACCTAACCAGTTGTCACCATTTGCGCAAAATATTTCCTTGTCGATCGGCTTGCATCGGCCCGACGACCGCCCCCATAGCCCACAGCCACGCAAAACCCTCTCCTGAGGCAAAACAGAGCAAAAATGCACAAGCGCAAAACTTGGAGAGGGCAATCGGCAAACTTTCCATAGATGAGGGGGCGCCCAGGAATTTCAAAGGCCAAAGAAAGCGCGCCGCCTCTTACGTCCAACGTGCAGTGTTCTGAGCGCCGCGCAGAAATGCCGCAGCCTGTTCCCATCGCTTCCGTTTCTGCTGCGCCAGACGACCGCATGTCAAGGTCGTGTTTCAACGCTGGTAACAGGCGTCTTCGGTACGGTTCCCCGTTGTTTCCGCTTCTTCTGCCCGAGTGTCGCAGGCGGTCATTCACGGAAGACGCGGTAATGAGCCCTGGGAGCAATGGGGGGAAGGCTGGCCCGGCCCGGCGGGGCCGGCACAGGGCTATCGCGAAGTCGCATGCATGAAATCAACAACAGGCGTTCCGTTTTTCCCAGGCCATAAAACTGAGGGGTGCGCATGGCGCCTCGCCGCCGCAGTGACCGCCGCCCAAGGACGCTGCCACCCGATGCTGGTGTTTGCGTGGTGGGCCCCGCGAGGACCATTGACAAAAGCTTTCAAGAACCCCGCTGCGGATTGCTGTCTTCGTCGTCTCCGGTGGGAGGGGGAGGGGGTCTTCTTTTCTTCGAGGCGTCGGTTAAGAGAATGGGTGTAAGCACTTTACGAGGTCGGGGGTCCGGTCAGCCCAAGTCGGACGTCACACTAGCACCGCAATACCGCTTCGTTCAATAAGCGTTTATTCCTCCTCCTTGCTTAAGTACTAACGTTGAAGGCGGCACCTTTATATATACCCGAGGAAGTTAACTGACAACTGCCTCTCCGTTTCTTTCTCTCTTTTATTTAGATAAAACTAAGCGAATGAGTTTTCTGTAGCTCTTTGGTGGCGGCGGCGAGCCCTTTATATTTGCTTATAATATCGTAAAAAATTGTGAAGTTATCAGTGTAGTTCTAAATACTGCGCTAAATGCAGCTCCGCTACTGTGAAGCCTGAGCAAGTGCGTAGCACGGGCACCCAGCGATTCCCGTTCGTAGAGTTCCCACTTCTCCCTCTACCAAACCGTCGATGACGTCAATGTTTGAGTTAGGCGTGTAGGATTTCCCAAGCATGATCAGAATCTTGTTAGGGAGATTTGCAAACTCGGTGCGCTACATGCGCGTTACTTTTTGCTGCGTTTTATCGACTTCATGCCTCTTACGGCAGTTGAGATACGTGTCGTCCGCCGCGAGTTCCGTCAGGTTGTTTACCCCTTCAGATGTAGCCACGAAGCGCCTGTAGGAGGAGTAATCGCGCGTCTGGCGAGGTGGTGGCGCTTTCTCTACCGCGGCGCGGGAGTCATCTGCATGTAACCGAAGCATTTTTAACGATTTTAACTTAATTAACTTAACTATTGCCATTACTTCTTGGTTATTTCTGTTATGTTATTTTCGACCTTGTTTGTTCATATTAACCCGGTTTTGAGCATTACTAGCCTTGTTATGGCCTGTATTGAGCGCTTTACTGTGAGAGTGATCACGCCAGGTGAGATGCATGGAAGGACGACAAGCCGGGCCCCTAAAGTGCTCCGCACTTAAAACGTAGCATTTTCGGGAGGAGAACATATTCACATTATAGGCTTTATAAGCTCATACATTATCAGTTGGCAACTGCTACTACATGTGTGCTCGAGCATGTGGCGAACACGCGTGGTGCCGCCTATAGAAACTGCATATGCGGCTTCAAAATACCTCATGATTTCTCCTTGCGCAGGCCAGCAAAGGGTGCCTTTAAAATGCTTTGCAAAAATGTTCGACAATTCAAAGTGCTATGCACTCTACTATGGAGAAAGCTCTCCTTGAGATCTTTCAATCAAGCATTGGAACGGTGTCGATGGAGCCAAATTAGAAAGGACACACTAAGCTTAATTCATCCTGGAAAGCCTCCGTGGTATATCTGGTTAAAAACCAGAGTTCTGCTATACCTATTCAAAATGACTTCACCTGCATTTTGCGCAATAAAATGTACTTTGAAAAGTAAATTAAGTTTCCATTTTATCCTTTAAGCAAGAGGTTACAAGATAAAGAAAATGCTTGGTATGGTGCCGTTTAAATGCCTGCTACAAATTCTCCTCGAAACAAGGGGCAGGATAAAAAAATTACACCATCTCCCGCTAAAGGGGACCATGAGGCGATGCGAAGCCGGATCACTTGCACGATCGCGTTCCGTTGGCGTTCGTTGGGCATGCTACCGACCTCGCGTCGTCGAACGCGAAGAGGGACGCTACGCGCGTCGTATCTTCCATCTAGCCTGGCCGTTAATTCTCACAGGGCGAGAGGGGGGCAGCGTAGAAGAGGAGGGAGAAGGGGAGGGGACGCGCATGCGCTCGAGCTCATCGCGGCGTTGAGCAGGAGAGAATTTCGGCATGTCTAGCCCGCGTTTCAGAGGAAGAGTGGAAAGGGGGAGGGGAGAGGGAAAGTGGAGAGGGGAGGGAGGGGAGAGGGGTATGGGAGAGGGAAAGTGGAGAGGGGAATGTGGAGAGGGAAAGTGGAGAGGGGAAGGGGAGAGGGTGAGTGGAGAGGAGGTGTGTGGAGAGGGTATGCGCATGCGCAGTAAGGGTGGTCACGCCGCACACCACCACCACCACCACCGGATTGAGCTCCGCCTTAAGATACTTCGCATCTAAAAACATTTTAATGAAGCTGGAGATGTTTGCCTGGCTGTTCGCCTGACATGCTACTCCAGGTGCAAGGGGCAGGATCTACCTACAGAAGCACTGATAGTCATAGCAATGAATGAATGAAAAATCCACGCAGTATCTCCTTTGGGAGTTCTCCAAAGAGGTTTATTTAACCTCCTTGCAGTTGTTTAAGTGATGCAAGCGAATTATAGAGCTTTAGTGTAGGTTGCAGTTTTCAAGGGAACGTTGTCTTCGGGCGACATCGGCAAGGGGCATTTCACCTTCTGCCTGTAGGGTTCGTCAACGTCTGTAACGACCCAACAGTAGCCGCATCCAGGTACCACCGAAACGCGAGTTTGTCAGTAAATTTTCGCGCAGTATAAATTTTCCTTGTGTGCACAGTCCTCCATGTCGGCTTTGCATCTTGTCCTACAGAGAGAGAGAGAGAATAAAACATTAATAACAAGTTGAGTCTCTAGTTGTTGGACCTCCTAGTGCGGAAGACGATTGGCTTTTGCCGCCGTCCGGGCTCGGTCGACCAGGGCTTGTTTCTGCCCTGGGTCAGAGCTGGACAGGGTCGCCTCCCACTCGACTATCCGCCTTGTGCATCGGTATGGTGGCGCCACCGCTCGGCTAAGGCGGTTGTGCCCTCTCCCAACCCCCCATAGGATCCCATGCATTTTGAATGAAGTTTGCGATTTCGTTGCGCAAAAACAAACTAGCGCCATCTCTCGACAATACGCCACACCGACGACGCAACACTTCCTCTTGCTTCCACCGATACGCGATGCTCCTAGGTGCCCCTCTCTCCACTTTCTTTTATTTCTTTCGGTGGCCGTGAGAGCGAGCGCTGTGCACTGTGCTGTAGCCACGGAGCAAGAATTCTTGAGGAGGCGAAACTGCGCTCGCTCGGGCGCCCTAATAAAGTCACGAAATCGGGCACAGCGCTCCCGCGCCCTCTGTCGTGAGAGTCCGCCAGCGGAGAAGGAAAAATGCGCGCGTCCCTCTCACCGCGCTCTCCGACGAAGCTCGTCGGTTCAAGGCCATTCGTCACCGATTCGCCGTTCGCGCCCGAATGGATGTGTTTTAACGCGACAGCGTTAACGAGCCCGTTTCGCAGAAATACCTGTGTCGGCGTCGGTGTCGGCGAGGCTAGCAATTGAGAAGGCGATGCGCACAGGGCTCGATTACGCTATCGCGTTCTACTCTCAAAGGCGAAGCTCAAGCGTACTCCAAGTTTTTTCGGTAAATTAACGAGAAAAATGGCGTCACATACAGGAAAATTACCAGCGTGATATATTTTGTACAACGTGAAATCTATAATTTTTGATAACGTCAACTCAATGAGTTAGGTATAATTTATTTCAACGAATGATGGGACTTACCCTATATGCCATCAATTCAGACTTAGGTTGTTGCGGCGGCCGCATTTAGATGGAGGCGAAATGCTAAAGGCCCGTGTGCTTACATTTAGGTGCACGTTACAAAACCCCAGGTGGTTGAAATTTCACATTGTCCTTTTTTTTAGAACAGCAGACAAGTATCTGGGACAGCGCGCGGAAAGATTGAGGGCACGGCGTCTCGAAACAACACTGGCCGTTTCGGTTTGTCAAGGAGAACTTCGCCACCAAGTTCTCCATAATAGCGCCGCCTGTCTATGTCACTGTCCGAGAAGTGCTTCTCGCAAACGTAGTCACGAGGCGTCAGCTGTCGGTCATTTCTTGGTATGGCGCGAGCCCACGCTTCCAACATCACTGGGTGTCTAGGAACTTTGAAGGTAATTACCTTCTCCTTGCAGGACGCGTACCCACTGCTGCAGTTCGGCACGACACATTTCCGCCCCATCCTGAAGTAGCACTGGTCGAAATCTGCAAAGCACTCTCCTTTTTCGCGGCGTGAAAAGCGCGGGCAAACATCGAGGAGTCGGCTCCGCTGGCGCAACGCGCGGAAGCCACTGAGAGCGCTAAAGGGAAAAAAAAAACAGCAAATCGCCAAGGGAACTTTCCCTCCCAAGGCCACCTACGCATGCGCGCGCAGAACATGCGAGCGAGAAGCGAGGGGCGTGTGCATGCGGCGGCAGACGTCGTCTGCTCATGGGCCGCTACTAGCGGTTCGTTTCAAGCGCTGTACGGCCTATAATTCCGGCAATATCGATTAGTAACTGCAGCTAAAGTATCTGTCATATCTACCTATTGATGTTACAGACAGAAATCTTAGAAATTTTACAATGTATGAGGCGCTGTCACGATTTTTATGCGTCGCGCCCATAGAAGAGCATGTAAAAGATGGCAACAGGCCGAAAGCGTCATCTGTCGTGCTTCGGCGTAACCGCATTCCGCCGTGACGCTATCGCGCCGCCCTCGCGCGCTGCCGCGGCCGAGAGATTCTCCTCCTCAAATACTTCTTTCTCCGTGGCTGTAGCGCACCCGACAAGACCGGCTGGGCTCGTCGCTTTCGTCGCGTCTTCCTTGAACGTTGCAACGTTAATATTGTCACAGGTTGAAAGCGCAAAAAGACGAAGACAGAGAAGAGGCTTGACACACACGAGCGCAGCGCTCGTGTGTGTCAAGCCTCTTCTCTGTCTTCGTCTTTTTGCGCTTTCAACCTGTGTCATGCCAAACCAACAAGCCCAAACAGCTACCCTAGTTAATATTGTGTTAAGGCGGTGGCCACACGTCGGACGATGAGCCCTGATTTCGTTCAGCTGCCATCTCATCAACGGCAATGTTTCAGACGCCTCAGTTGTGTACTTTTGTCCGTTGGTTGCGGGACAAGATGGCCTCCTGCAAGACCGCGTTTTTCCAAGTCAGCTGTGTGCGTAGTTCTCGGCGTCGTAGCAGTTTGATGACGCGAGGACGTCAACTGGTGCTACATCGTGGGAACCGCTGAAGTGACTGCAAGCTTGACGACATTGTGCCAGAATATTCTAGCGTACTGTACGCGCACGATTGTGCTACACTTAAAATACCGCACTTGGCCTCGCGCGTCAACCTGGTACGCCTGTGTGCAACAAGTGTGTTGTTATCGTTGTTGCGTCGGTTAATATTAAATTGCAATTGGAATACCGTTTTTGCAAAGGTAAGTGAAGCTGTAAGTAGTTGTCCTGCTATATGCTCGCTACTCCACGAACATTACTTCTAGAATCGCATTTTATTTTGAGCTGCACGTACCAAAGGAGAAACTAGCATACGAGATACATTACATGCGTGCGCATTTCCTATATAAATCTGAGTAATGCCTCGCGTGCGCATTTCCTATATGTCTGAGTAATGCCATGCTCAATTTAAAGCGCATGTGTTAGAGGATTGTGGCTTCAATGGTGAAAGTGATTAGATATTCCGAAATATGTGATTGCAATGCAGTTAGAACTTTCTCATATGTTAACACGGTCTGTGAACAAAAAAAAAAACGCTGTGTGAATGTTTGTTGGTCATTTGCTGAAGTACTTTCGCGCATTATTATGCAGCTGTGTGACGGCTGTTAAAACGTTCAGCAAGTTAGATTTCGGTTTTCTTGGCCTAGTTGAGTGCTACGAGTGTTGGGAAAAGATAAAAACGCGTGTCTTTTGTGCGTTTCTTAACCAGGCATACAGCCGTAATAGTCATTGTTGTTGTACTGTTTGGGGTGTTCAATAAAACAAGAATGCTGTTTTGTACTGCAACAATTTTTATTTCATCTGTGTTTACAGATCACGCAAACAACTTGGACACATGCACGTAAGAAACGTACGCAGTGCATCGCGCGCACGCATAAAAAAACGGGCCTGTCATTTTAAAACAAATAATATAGAACAATCGACGTAACAGACGGCATGGTTGTCTAGTGGAGCAGCGTCGGCAGTACAAATACCAAACCAGAATGAAACATGAATAGAAAAACGGAGAATAACAGGCGCTTTACCCACGGCTTCTATGAGCCGCGCATATCCACCTATCGCCACCGTCCGCCGTTGGTGGCGCCACCAGTACCACTGAAAGCAGCAGCGCACGAGGCGGATACTCGCGGCCAACTTTTCTTGGCAATGAAGCGAAGGCTACAGAGCCACAATGCACGTATCCTACCGCTAATGAATGTAGTGCCACAATTGTGTCCGTATTTTCTGCGTGAGATATATAAAATACTCCATTTTCTACATGTAGCTTTTTGAGACGGAACGCAGCGCACACAAGCGAGATATTTGTATCTCTTTTACTTTATACGTTGTCACGTTGTGTTTTTACATGCGTGAAAAAGTCGCGCCTTTTACCCGTACCTAAGACGCTAAGCAGCGTTTGCGTCGAAATGCAACGGTAGCCATCACTTTCCGCGGCGTTACGAGACGCACGCCAAACCGGACTACTTCGCGCAGCAGTACATGTGCAGACGCTCCGCCCCCGTAGCTTTCCCTTCATTGCCAAGAAAAGTTGTCCGCGAGTATAATTCAGGATTATGTTTGGCTGACATATCGGGATTGTCTTGGCACTCCCAGACCATATGGAATAAGGTGGCCGTCTGGGGACGGAATTTACATTGCGGATTGTACGCTGAAGGATCTATTTTGGAGAATATATAAAGATTTGGAGAAGATAATGATTGTAATCGTTCCCACGCGACCTGCGTTGTCTTATCTAATGTCCTACAGAGAGGGCTTTTAAATGCGTGAGCATTTCTATACCGGCACGACGAGAAAAAATTCCGTGCTTTCGTCACGTTAGACGATCATTATCTTTAGAGAAATTAATGTATAAAAGAAAATAAATTTTCGTGGCACTGCTGGGCTTGAACGCAGGCCTTAAGCCTCATTATAGGCGCTCAATAAGTGTCGTTCCATAGCGGCAATTCACATTTCAGGTATACACTCCAGCAACACTTCTTGTTCGACGATTTTTAATCACTTCGAATTTCCATCATCCCCTAAACTTCTGTTTTGTTTGGCTTAACACATGTTGTTTATCGCTTGACTATTCATCGTCGCCAAGTAAATTTAGTAATTAACAAAGTAAATATACGATTGATAAAACTGTTATCCACCGGTGTTTTTCATCTTTGTTCCACCTTCCATACAAATAAACAGAACCCAGACTGTACTCGTTAGTTTGGAAGGTGGAACTGTATAAACTGTATCTTAGTCTAAACTTAAAAAGCCTTTTTGACGTATCAGCCGCCGTCGTGGTACAGTGGTGTTGGTGATCGGCTGCCGCTGACCCGAGCGGCGCGTGTTCGATCCCGGCCGCGGCGGTCGCATTTCGATGGAGGCGAAAACGCTAGGAGCCCGTGTACCTAAATTTAGGTGTCCAGGTGGTCAAAATTTCCGGAGCCCTCCACTAAGGCGTGCCTCATAATAATATTGTGGTTTCGGCACGTAAAACCTTACAAATTAAATAGTATGTTTGAATGTGCCCGCCAAAAATGTCGATTAATCGACAAAAAAAAAAAAAACTCTATAAGGATTCACCGACTAATGGCTAAGGCGTCGAACGATTAATCGTTAACCGATTAAGAACATTAATCGACCATCCCTACGAAGGTCGCAGGATCGAATCCCGGCGGTGGTGGCCGCATTTTGATGGAGGCGAAAACGGTATAGAATCCCGTGTACTTGGATTTAGTTGGACATTAAAGAACGCCAGGTGATCGCAATTAGAGGTGTGCACGGGCTCCGGGTAGCCCGAAAGCCCGAGCCCGACCCGGCCCGCGGGCCGGGCTCGGGCGGGCCGACGTATTTTCACCTCGGGCCCGGGCCGGGCTCGGGCTATTCGGAGTTTTATCGGGCCGGGCTGGGGCCCGGTGCAAAGCCCGACTCAAGCCCAAAATATAGAGAATGAGCGGGAATTGTTTTCCAGCACGCATACAGCGCCTTTTCCGCGACCGCCCTTTACCGCTTTTCCTTTCCATTCGCTACTTTAAAGAAAAGGGGAGCAGGCAAAGCACTGCCTCTGTTGCACTCCGACAAACAGAACACCACCTGAGCTAGTGACGGCGCCACGCGACTGTTCGCGTTAGATTTAAGGCCAAATCCCATATGAGTGAAAATGTACGCGACAGCGACGGGCGATCCGATGTAGATCGCCTTCGTGCAAGCTGACGCTTGCATGGGCATACCTCATACACGTGACGGCTTTGGCGAGCGAACTCCATTGTTGCTGGCATGAGGCCGTCTACTTGCTTGCTGTTTTTGCACGACAATTTGTAATTTGTGTAATAGAGACTGTTCGTCGTGTGTCGTTTGATCACATTTGCTATGCTCAATAAAACGCCAAATTACCGGAAAATGATGTTTTGTTTTCGCAGCGAACCTTCAAAAAGTCGGGCCGGGCCGGGCCGGGCCGGGCCCGGGATTGTGTTTTCGTACGTCGGGCCGGGCCGGGCGGGCTCGCAGCCCTTTGCCTACGGGCTCGGGCGGGCCTTCGACAAAGTCAGCGGGCCCGGGCCGGGCTCGGGCTCGGAAATACGGCCCGTGCACAGCTCTAATCGCAATTTCCGGAGCCCTCCACTACGGCGTCTCTCGTAGTCATATCGTGGTTTTGGCACGTAAATCCCCGACAATTATTATTATATTCTCACTGCGGGCTTCAGCGCATCTTAATGAAATAACGTGACACATTTACATCGACAGTGCGTCACAATTCGTGACAGAAGCGGCTACCTTGCGCGACAGCTTTCGAAGTAATCACGCAAATGATTGACGGCAATGTGCGTATAAAATTATATATAAGGGGTTGCAAGAAGATATACAAGACATGCTGTGTATACGTCTAGCAGGAGATGTAACAAACACAAGCGCACTGCTGTCGTATGCGTGCACTTGCCTCGCCTTACTGCGCGTGGGAGCCCCACGTTGTGGCGACGCGGAGTGCAGCGGGGCTTGCGGTGCTCTGGTTTGTCTCTTGCGGCGGTCAAGAGGCTGCCATAACAGAGGCATTCCTGTTGCAATGACCAGAAATACTCGCTCTCCGTTTCCGCCACGCTCGTTTCACCACGGGCTTGTCTTCTTCCTGCATTCGTGCGCCGTGTTGTCTGTGGGATGTGGGCGATATGTATTTGTGTGTGTGTGGATATTCGGGGCTCGTGCGTCATCTTCGTCATGTCGAGGTTTGAGTCTTCGAGGAGCACGACTGCACAAGAAAGCGCGTGTACCGCCGATCATGTATTATTTTTGCCCGGGTCACTTAAGAAGAAAACGGAGGGGGGGAAAACTTGGGAGTGGAGGAATATTTTCGCTCGTTGACTCGCGAAACTACAGTCGACTCGCGAACAAAGAAAAATAATAAAATAATGGGAACGTTGCCGCAGCCTTTTTAGCTTGGTATAAGGAAAACGCCGCCTTCTTAACTAAGTAAACAAACCAATATAATCGCGATAGTGTTTTTTGAACTGTATAAGCAAACATTATTTAATAATGCGGAGACTGAGTGTCTCTGATGAGCTGATTGTGATTGTGATGTCTGTGATTTGTGAAATCGCTGAAATAAAACGAATTTCAGAATAATTTGCGGGTGTGAACCAGACATTACGAAATTGTCGTGTATGCGATTAATATCGAGTGGCAGAATGCGTTGTTTGCGTTACGGTGTACTTATCTTGATCTCGGAACGCTGCGGGCCAGGGATATTCTCAAATAGGAGGGGATGAACCACATGTCGTAAGATTACGGGTAATTTTAACAGAGAAATTGTCAGTAGTGGACGATATGCCAGAACAGCAGCATGACACAGCAGCATGTCAATAAAAGCAGCAATTCCGACGCATCACTTCAACAGTATCGGGTGGTGAGAGATTGGTATTCTCTTGGATGCCACTATTTCTCTCTCTAGATAATGTGTATTAATTATACTTTCTTTGAGAAGATTTCCTATTGCGCTATTGCCGAACAGACAGAACTTAGCGAATATATCTCCATTTGTCAAATTTTACGCGCAAGTCATTCGATTAAGCCGACGCGCTCTTCAGCCTCTCAAGTTGACCAAACTTTGTATAGGGTCGTTAGACATAACGAAGTCCACTGTTTAGTTTGTTTTGCTGCAAGTATATATGTGGACTGTGACACTATACGTGCTGGTTCAATACACGTGAAAGCTTGCACAAACAGCCCACCGTGTCCTCTTAGAGATGCGCCATTAAAGCACCAGTAAGAATATACATGTGAAACCCCGCGCCCTATTCTGCAATGCTTACTCGAAAACACGTAAACACTGATGTTTTCCTGGAATATCAACAGAATACAACACAACACGCGTTCACGAGAACTGTTTAGCCTTGTATACATTTATCTGTGGACACCCGGTATAGCAAAGCAGGTCGCCTGTTTCACCACAGCGAATTGTGCACCTCGCTTAACGTAATAATGTCGAACCCAATTCTACACACACCGCTTACACTGTCAGAGCACCGTTTGAATCTGTGCTGATAAACGTCGCGACGCGACACAATCTTTGCGGCGCCGTTCACATTTGGCATGAATCGATTCCGCGCCGTCCCCACTTATGGCGGCAGCGTCTATATAGAATAGAACCGCAACACACGGGTGCCGCTTATGGCGAATCTCGTGGGGCTGCCTCGATCGAACCACTAATTCACTAGAGAAGATCCCACTCTCGATAAGGCACTGGCGCCCCACAAGTTCTCGAACCTGCGCGGTTGATTTCGTCCCTGTTTTTTCTTTTTTTTTTTTTAAATCGCAGCGCCGTGCTACGAGCTGCTAGGATAACACAACTAGCGAACCTCTACAATGTGAAACTGAGAACCAATACGACCGTTATCACTAATACTGTGCAACGCGTAGATGGTGATGCAATGCACACTCAGACGTAATTTGCGCACGAGAAACTATGGTATGCACACACTTTTCAGTGTTACATATATGTACCCGCGGTGCTCGACTGGCGACCCGAAGGTCACTGGATCGAGTCCTGGCCGCGGCGGCCGCATTTCGATGTAGGCGATCGACGTGCTAGTGGCCCGTGTACTCAGATTTAGGTGAACGTTAAGGAACCTCAGGTGGTCGAGATTTCCAGAGCCCTCCACTATACGGCGCCCCTCATAATCATATCGCGGTTTTGGGACGTAGGACCTGAATAATTATTGTATTTATCATGCTACATATATGGGTGACTGCGCAGTCGAATTACTCAAGTAGGTAAAAATTAGGCAGAGAGAGAGAGAAGAGGGAGAAAGGAAAGACAGGGAGGTTAATCAGAAGCAGTCTCCGGTTTGCTACCCTGCACGTGGGAAGGGGAAAGGGGATGTAAAAGAATGAAAGGCAGAAATCATTGTGAGATGAATACCAATGTCTAGTGATAGCTTCTCTGTAGACCTGCTGACATTTGCGGCGGGGACTCACTTGTAGGTTTGAGACCGGTATATGCTGACCTTGTACTGCTTCTAGAGTCAGCCTGCGCTGCAAACCACATTAAAACGGATTTCACCGAGTTGGTTAATCTTGACAATGTTCTGAAGCAGCGCGAAGAACGGAGACGAAAATAACAAAAACGACAGTGTGTACATGCGTTGGCTCCCAACTAACGTTATTGGCTATTTTATGCACTGCCCATCAATTACATAAGGCAACAACCATACAAAAAATTGCACAAATAGATCAATTCGCGTGTTTATATAATAATAAAATAATTGTTACAGTTTTATGTCCCGAAACTACGATATGATTATGAGGTAATAATAATATCTGGGGTTTAACGTCCCAAAACCACGATATGATTATGAGAGACGCCGTAGTGGAGGGCTCCGGAAATTTCGACCAATTGGGGTTCTTTAACGTTCACCCAAATCTAAGTACACGGGCCTCAGGCATTCCGCCTCTATCGAAATGCGGCCGCCACTGCCGTGATTCGATCCCGCGACCTTCGGGTCAGTAGTCGACCACCACAACCACTAGACCACCGTGGCTTGTGCGTGTTTAGACACATGTGACGAAATGGCAGTTCATTTTGATGTAACGACAAATCCAAAAAAACTGACGTTTTGATACGCCAGTTGCCCGGTTTGGTTGATGACAGTTCTTGCTCACGTATCAAGCACTGCGTCGCTCTTAACGAGTATAGCAGCGCTGGAGAGAGACGCATTTCCCAGAGCCATTCTCCCGGCCAGCGCGAGCACGGCTGCGGTCCTGGATACCAGATCCTCCAATCCTTCGTGCGAGTGGTGGCGCCTGCATCGGGAAGTTGCAGAAAAGGGCGGCCTCCCTTTTTGCTCTTGCAGCGCTAGCAACAATGGCGGACAGCCTGCTATTTCGCCATTACGAGATAATCTAATAAGCCCCGCCGCAAATGGGGCCGCGTGCACAGCGCACAGCCTGGACCTAATGCGCGCGGGGCTTTTCTGCGAGTGGTGAGGAAAAGCCCTTGCAACGACGTTCGGCCGCATCGTTTTTATCGCGGCCAGGATAATTTTGCCGACGACTCGGTGTCCGCAGCTGCATTGCTGAGAGGCACAAAGCACCAGCCCTGAAGTCACGTGTATCACAACACGTCTTCTGCGTTTTAGTCCATGTGCAAGATATTTGGTACCGAGCACAACGCATAGCTTCTGCATTTATGTATAACTTTCATTTCTTTATTTTATCAATGTCGTTTTAACTTTAGATACCGCAATTCTCGTTGAAGATAACAAATCTGAGTGCAGTTCGCGTTTTTTTCGAGGCTATAAGGTGCGTACGTTGTGTTCTGTAGAACATACCGTTTGCGGGACCTTAAAGGGCCCCTCACCAAGCCACATAGCAAATTTTAGTTAGACGATGGAAGTAGTTGTGTGCCGAATGAAGAGCAGTATGCGGTAAGAATTTTTCAAATCGGTTCATTACGAGCTGAGAAAAACAATAATTTGTAGCGGCGCGAAACCATGATGGGAGGAGGCGAGTTTCAAACCCTTGCCACTCCCCCCGCGTAGCCTCAGCAAGCCAAATCCCTTCCCTGCCCCTCTTCACTTGACACATACGCATGAACACGTCATGCGCATGCATGTTCACGTGCGCGTGACGTGCCCGAGCCAGCCCGAGCACGCGAGCGGCGTTGCACAGCCGCTACCTTTTTTTTTTTATGTAGCGGCCATGGGCGTTTTGTCGGCTTTCTCTGTGGTGTACTGCCTGTTTCTGCGGGACGGGCATGAATGTTGAGACATTTGTACGGGCACCAGAGTGGCGGTATCATGAGCCAGTGCCGCATTAACGTTTACTTGGACGCGGTAGAATAAACGAGCATAATGAGTGCTCGAACGCGCCAGAACATTACTTTCGTTTCCAGGGCTGGCGTCTGCTCGATGGCGGCTGCTCGAACCGCGGGGACACGAACGCATGGGAAAGGGAGGCACATTAGCCCCGCATCTCGCTGGAATTCACGAAAAAAAAATTAAAAAGACGCACACATTCCCTTTGTGTGTCTCATTATTTCTCTCAAGTTTTATTAATCTATTCAAGCAACAAATTACACAAACTACATATGTCGTGTCAAATAATTGTCGCAGTGTCACGTGGTACTGTTGGCGACGTCAGAGCACAGTCTTCTACGTAGAGGCGCGACGTCAAAGCACTATCATCTACGTAGGGCCATTTTCTCATGTACGTCATCCCCTCATTCTCTAAAGCGCGCGCCCGCGAGAGGAAGGGCAAGCAGCGTTCACCTTGAAATTTGACCCATTTCCGCGGCGCGTAGCGTTGCACATTTTGGCAGACGTGATCGTGAACGCCCAGTGTATGCATTGCGCTCGTTAGCTCAAAATTGTCAAACCTGGTGAGGGGCCCTTTAAGCTTCCCATAGTCTTACATCGTAGCCTGTGAAACAGCCTCCTCGGTGGTACAGTGGCTCGAAATAGAATAAAAAAAGCAGCGATGATAAGAGAAAGAGAGCGCTTTATTAAAATATAGGGATGACCGTCCTAATTGGGCAATGAAGAAGAGTGGAAAAGTTGCCAAGTTCGATGTATTAGACCGCTTTGAGCACAGTGAGAACCCTCAGCGACTGCTACCTAGCCTTGCAGAGGGCCGCGTGGCTCCAGCTGTAGCTGGTGAAAGCAGTGAAGGTGACCGCAGTGAAAATACGTATATGACCTTGCCTGGTTTGTGCGCAAGCACAGCAGTACCACGCAAAGTGGCGAGCTGTCGGTCGGAAGAAAGGACATGATAACGCGTGCAATATGAGCACGCCAACCGCGTTCAAGCTGATTGTCGCATGTGGCACGAAAAAAAAAATAAAGTTGTCATGGCAACAGTCGATAAAGAAGCCACAGATAACGGTTTGATAAAAAAAAAACCAGACACTTAAATTCACGACGTTGTTATATCTTCTATAATAATATCATTGCCCTGGGTCGCGGTCATCTAGCTCGCTTTAACCGCACCTCGGAAAATCGGCTGTAGAGCCTGCAGCTAGGCAGGCCAGATACGAAAGCTCGCCTCTGTATATACGTAGCCATTATTTTCCGGGTAAATGATAAAAGGATGACAGAAAGATAAAAGCGATGGAAGAGACGACCTGCTTTCGTTCGCGGAGGATCTTGCTCACCGCTTGCTCGAACAATACTGCGTCTAGACAGTGGAAGCTTACGAGAGGCTTACCCGCGGTAGCCGTAATCAATGCCACATGGCCCCGCAACCGCCGGCCAGAAACCTTAATGGCACGCTTAAAACCGTGTGCTTCACGTTGGAGGTATAGGAAGCGCGTATACTGCGAGGCCACTTGCGGCGTGCCTTTATCCCAAAGACGACACTGTATCTTCAATGCCGGGCTGCAGCCCTCTCGAATGAGGGTCGTCGGACACAAACCAGACGAGCGCGGCTTCTATTTGGGGCGGCTGCCGCGCGGCCCCTTCCATGTTTGAGTCTCTGGTATTGGCCGATGTGCGACGATTGTAGTAAAGTGCCTTTATAACGTGTGCGGAAGATGATCTTGAAGGCTATAGCACGGGCGTTGTGCCACGCGCTTTCTTGACTCATTTTATTCTGTCTGCGGTACAACTGTTGGTACATGCCCGCCTGGGTGGCCCGGTGGCGATGCATGTCGGTTACGTTATAGAGCATGAAGTAATTATAATAATATCTGGGGTTTAACGTTCCAAAACCACGATATGATTATGAGAGACGCCGTAGTGGAGGGCTCCGGAAATTTCGATCACCTGGGGTTCTTTAACGTGCACCTAAATATAAGTACACGGGCCTCAAACATTTTCGCCTCCATCGAAAATGCAGCCGCCGCGGCCGGGATTCGATCCCGCGACCTTCGGGTCAGCAGCCGAGCGCCATAACCACTAGACCACCGTGGCGGGGCTAGAGCATGAAGTCACGGGTTCGGTTCCCGTCCTCGGCCGCCAAATTTTGATGGCGGCAGTCAGATGGCGGTTTTGGCACCTGAAGCTCCGTAATACTCAAAAATATGGCTGCGTGGAAGAGGGAAACATACGTGTGGTATATGCAGTGAGCACTAACGCGAAGGTATCAAGCCTGTCTCCTTGCAGTAACCATTCTTAAGACGATTCTACAAAAGGAGAGAGGTGAGTGATAGACGGAAGACGCAAAATTAATCGCAGAAGATGTCTGGAGGTCGACGGGATATATGAACTGAATTATTTAAGTGGTTACGTACAGATGATGATAATGACAATCAATAATGGCAGCACCCGTAAGAGGGGATAGACTACGAATCGTGCGGCTGAGAGACAATTGTAAGGCTAAACTGCTTGAAAGAGAGGTAATTTATTGGCAGCTAAAGATCTAGGGTCGACCTGCTGAAGCGGTTGTTACACTATAATGGAAAATAACCCGCCGCGGTGGTCTAGTGGTTATGGTGCTCGACTGCTGTCCCGAAGGTCGCGAGATCGAATCCCGGCCGCGGCGGCCGCATTTTCGATGGAGGCGAAAATGCTTCAGGGCCGTGTGCTTAGATTTAGGTGCACGTTAAAGAGCTCCAGGTTGTCGAAATTTCTGGAGCCCTTCACTACGGCGTCCCTCATAATCACATCGTGGTTTTGGGACGTTAAAACCCAGCAGTTATTATTATTATAATGGAAAATAGAGGAAAGAGGGATGGAGTGGTGCTGTGGTCGTTTAGTTACACAGGAAGCTCGTTTGTTGAAGCGTTGTACGTATAACGAGAAACGAGCGGTCTTCAAGGCGTGAAACAGTTGTGCCAGTGAGCGTTTCAGTCCCCTACACGCGTTGGTTATACTATATACTATAAGAGGCGTTGGGTTATACTATATATATTTGGCCACATATGAATCAGTGCATACCTCTCGATTGAGCTGACATGCATCCTGTGGTTGTAGCGCTGATTGTTCTTTTTTTTTTATGGCTTTCGTTTTGACCTCCTTGCCTCTTCCTCTGCGCAGGCGAACGTGATTCAGGCCGAGAAGAGGGGCAAAGGCCGGACGGGCTGGCCACAACACGTCTGGGCGCTGGAGCTCAAGCACGACGCCTGAGACCCGTCACCTACGCGTCGGCCGACTCTGCACGCAACTAGCTTTCAGTGCATGACGGTGCTGCTGCTCCTGCTGCTGCTGTTGCTGCTGGTCCCTGATACCTATACTGTCGAGTGACCCACCATAAGAACTAGTGCCGCTGCATTGGACCGACATCTGCAACGAGGCTTCGGATATGGTGCAGTGCCGAACGGGACAAAACGTGATCTGTGAATGGAAGGCTTTTTTTTTTCTATCCTTTCTTCTCCCATCAGATAATCGGTGCTGCGCGCTTCCGTATAGGACTTTCCCTAGCACCTGTCACGTCTGGGTCCGTCGCGATCGCCAGCTGCACTGCAAACACGCATAATTCCCGAAGAATTTGCAGTAGAGCGGAATTCGATTGTTATAGGCGTGACCTCAGAAGCATGCACGGCGCTCAACGCCGCAGCTCTGCAGTAAACGTTACATAGGTTCGATTTGTTCGCGCGTTACGTAAGTGGTACGAGCTCAATACAGTTCCGAACCGTCTGGTCAACCGCAAAGTTTGAGACGTTGAATGCGTAACCGTAAACGCATACGCAACTACAGTAGAAAAGTATAACGATCACGAGTTTGAAGTGATTGCAATTCTAAAAGCGAACACGAGCGCCCTGCCTTGCGCCTCTGCGCTACGTCGTGATAGTTGATACCAAAGCCAGACCGTTGTGTGTTCCTATAGCTTTAGTGTCTTTTTTTATTGTTTTTTGTATCATAACTCGCAAAGAGTCATTCCTTTAACCGGTGCGTGGTACCATATGAGCAGAGACTAGAGCTATGTGTGCCTGCAGAAACCAGTGTCTCGGAATCCCAGCAACCAGCCAAGTGAAACTCTGCGCTCCGCCTATACGTATACTATACACAGTGGCTGTCGATATAGACATGTGTGGCCGAGTGCGGCGCCAAGCCCCGTACGAGGCAAAAGTCCAGGCCACAAGCGGAGCCGTCACCAAGAGGAAGAGAAACACGCATTTGCGCGAAGTCGCTCCCGGCGAAGAACTGCACGCGAAAAGAGGTGTTATATTTCCCCGCGGTGGGTCAACCCTGCACTGACTCATATACTCACGCATGAAGCCGACTCTCGAATCGACCACACACACTGCACGGAAATTTTCGCCACCGAGATGGGACGCCCAGTGGAACTGTATACGCCGAGTTCACTCGTGCCGATGGAACTAATGTGCACCGACGGCCGCATGTCTGTGTGTACGTGTACGGATTTGCGCGGCAGTGACTGTTCCGTTCGTGACAATGTGTCATACGCATTTGATAAGGAGCGAGCGTTATGATGTTATGCAAGGAGAATCATCAAGCAGGCAAAGATAAGGCAGCAGAAACCTTTGATAGCTATTAAAGAAGGCTCTGTTCAACTAAATGTGTGGCTAGTTCTACGACGCTTCACTTGCCAAACATCGACACTGCGCGAGTAAGCTTCAAATATATGATAATTAATTTTGTTAACAAAGTGAACAGATGCCAAACGAATCTGTAGATTGGTAATTAAGCTTATCTCTTCCCTATCAGTGTTCAAAACAGTTGGGTACATGTAATGCCGCGATATCTTTTTCTCTATTTTTAAAGGCGTTTCCTGTACATCGACTGACAGGTGAAAATAATCGAGGTTATGTGCATATTTAAGAAAAAATGGGGCTGCTGTTTCCTGCCATTGAAAATTAAGACCAGCACTTTGTGTAAGCGCCATGCGTTTTTGTCAAATGTAAGACTTGTTCGCCTTCGCGCGAGCCAACGCCTGATGACAATACTCAAATGTCTTTTGTCAAAAGCTATAGTATAAGAAATTGCTTCTCTGCCTTGGCGCTTCAAGTCACACCGCAGTGGTCGAGTTTTCGCTCGCTTGCTGCCGATGATGTTGTTGTATGACAGAAAACTGGAACCGCCCCACCTTTGACGATTACGTACGCCAAAAATGGTGAAAGCATTTCTGTCTTGTAAATACTTGCATAGTTCTTGCCTAGCTGATAAATTTTGTTGAAATGAAAACTAATATTGGATTTTAACGTTTCATTTTTCTTTTCCGTTGGTTTTTACTAAGGTCACAAGATATTTACAAAACTTGTTATCACTTAGCGTACAGATCATATCAGTGCAATGTTTTCCTTTTTATTTTTTTCAATGGGATTTGTTTCGAAATAAAGGCAGCAATATGCATCTCATGTCCTTCGTTTATTTAGGCGAAAGCCTTAAGTTTCTCGTCAGACGAAAAACGCGGTGTGAGGTAGAAAGGCGCGCGTGATCTCGCACACAATGACAAAAAAAATTTGGCGATGCTTGCACTAAGCCGCGAGGCTTGCCTCTCCCGTTGCCTTTCCCGTGCCCTAGTATTCTCTCGTACGTACTCGGGGTCTTCGGCTCGCCGCCGTCGCTTCGCAGCCATTTGTTGTTGGGCTAGTTGTTGCCTTCTTCATTTTTATTGGACCAGCGGTGAGTAGTGGGATTTATCCAATTTCTGTGCCACATACCCGTTATGATGATGATAGTTTTCTGATAGGCCGCACACTCAAATTACGGCTGGCTTAAAGAGCTTCGCCGTTAATAAATAAAAACCAGGGCTCGAGCCTGAATAGAACCCATGCATCCTGTGTGACAGTAAAACCACGGAGCCACGCCAGAGCTCGAAGCACCCTCGGGAAAAGACCCTATATACATGTGTCATGCCGGTCGAGGAGTCAAGTTAACAGATGTAATATTGCGTGACAGAAGCGTAGAATAGGCGTCGCACAATGTGAATTGCGTATCGAGTGGGTGGTTTTGATTCTGTCCACCCATTACAAAGGGCTGGGCCATAATTCATTATCATCATCAATTAATCATTAGCCACAGCATCAACACAGTGTAGAGCTAGCTACCTAAGAGTCCACATTGCCTTACATACACGTAGTGGGTACTTTGCTACTTCGCAAAATGATGAATTTCGGCGTACGGGGGGAGTTTCGCCTTCGAGTCGTCTTTAGCGAACGCATAAGGGATCCAGTCAGTACTCCTTTTTATTTTGTGTGTGTGTGTGTGTGTGTGTGTGTGTTTGTGTGTGTGTGTGTGTGCGTGCGTGCATGTGTGTGCGTGTGTGCGCGCGCGCACGTACTTTGCTTAGTACATAGTCTTACCGTTTTGCACACGTTGAACGGCATATACTGCACCCTAATTCAAAACTGTTCAGAGCTTTACACGTTCATTTGGTGTAACTGATCTTCAAGATCGGTTTCTCATTGGAAGGCTCCCATGGTATAACACAATTTCACTGACATTAATTAATTACCCTCATAAAACGCAAAGAAAAATCCCAGCTCTTACTATTAGCAGAAGTTTGCCAGGCGAAACAAAGCGACAAAAATTGACGGGGGGCGAAGGAATCTTGATGCTTCCAAGCTATAGCTCACCGTGACGTCACAGACTTTGGCGGTTCATGCCTGTCGGGGGCATAAATAGTTGATTGTTTTTTCTGTAGATGAGCACATCTTATTCTAAAGAAGATAAACATTGCCTGGCAAGCTTTGCGAACTTTATTGAGTCAACAAGGTAGTGAAGTATATGCAGAAGTATACCTTAAAAATGTGACGTCAGTTATATGCCAGCGCTAGGCTTCCGGCGCGCAAAAAAGAAAGGGACAACTTTCACCATCATTTCGACACTTAATAATGAACCTACTGTCGCAGAAAAATTTACGGAAAACAAATTTTGCAATCCATAATTTTTAGTCTTTAGTGATTGCGTCTTCATCTTCACTTAACGTTCGTGTCCGCTGGGCTGATACAGTGGTTGCGGTGCTCGGCTGCTGACCCGAGGGTCGAGGGTTCGATCCCAGCCACAGCGGTCGTATTTCGATAGAGGCGAAATGCTAGAGAGCCGTGTACTGTGCGATGTCATTGAAGTACGTTGAAGAGCACCAGATTATAGAAATTTCCAGAGCACTCCACTGCGACGTGCCTCGTAATAATATCGTGGTTCTGGCACGCGAAACCCCAGATTATATTATTTAACGTTATTGTTGCCGTAAGCTGCTCCAGTACTAAGCACAAACTATAAAGTGCATTTCTGTCGCATTGTCGGCACCGCGTTTCGTTCCGCACGCCCGTTGATATCGGTATAGCCAGATAACGTAGCCAGCTGAGAACTATATCTTTTAGGAAAGGTTGCTTTAAGAAGCCCCCATATGCACACGTGTTCAACAGATGTGTTGCACGTTGACGATTCCTGCTCACCATTCATTGCCTACCGCAAGGTAAGCGCTTCTACATTCTTCGCATGTGTATCGTACAGCCCGCAAAGTGTTATGAGAATTTCCAGCGCTTGTAGATGGCAACTACCTTTTACCGGATGCTGCGAGAATAGGTAGAACGAACGACCACATACAGTAGCTGAAGTTCTCGAGAACAACAGCGCGAAATCTTAAGCAACGTCGACAAACAAACAATGATACACACAACACAGTGGAGGGGCTGACGCCTGTGTCGTGTGCATCATTGTTGGTTCCCGACCCACATGGGCTCAGGGGTTCATCCGACAGTTCCCAACGTCAACGAACTTGCCCATAACAGTGCGCGAGAAATCACGTGCCGCGGCGGTGCGGGCGGGTCCGGAGGCGGCTTCACGGAGAGCTTCAGGGATCCACTTGGCACCTTCAACGAAGTTACTTCGCACTATCAACTGTCAAGGCGGCGATACCCCCTCCCGCATTCCAAGCTTATTAGGCCGCAGTCGTCGGTTCTCCGGATGCTGCAGGCAGGTTCCTTCCCGTCTCGCAGCACGTTTAGCCACTTTGCTGAAGGCATAAATCCAGGATGTCCTAGCTGTGGGACTCGCTTATATGCTCTGGCAGTGCCCGGCGTTACTCAGCGCAAAGTTCAGCACAGAAGAGGACTGGGAGAGGGCTCTTAAAAGCAACGAGCTCTCAGTCCAGCTGTCGGCAGTCCAGGAGGCCTGCGAACGGGCGGAGGGCCACGGTCTTCCAGTACCGGCGTGGGCGCGGCCAGCAACTGCGGCGGACCCCCCTTCGGGGGTTGTCTGATCGGGGTTCTCCAGGACCAAATAAAGTTCATTTCATCATCATTGTTTGTTAATCCGTGTTTTCTTCACTTTTCCGCTGCTGTTCTCAAGATAATGTACAATCGCCATAGTTCATGTGTACCGAATTAACCGAGGCCCAGCCTTAATTTGAACTGGTAACACAACTGATGTTTAGTAAGTCTTGGATTACACTAGTACACGTGATATGCCGTCCTCTCTGGTTCACCATCGGGTGAGAACTGAATAGAAGCCGCCGCCGCGGTTGTTTGCTTGGCTTCGCTTTCCTTCTCGGCAGTCTTAGGGTAGTTCTCGGGTGCCGCGTTCGGGCGTAGGGCGTGTCTGCCCGCACGTGGCTAATAGTTCTTTCGCTCTAGGTATACATTCTACGGCAAGCTCGGCGCCCATCTACGGCGGGCAGCCCATAGAAATAGCTCTAAAAAACATTTCGCACTGTGGGCATTCATTAGACACATCTACCGTCCTCGTACATGGCGTACATGGTCGTACATGGTCGCGCTACCCGTGGCGTCACAGCACCAATACTGCCTTCAGCAACAATCGCTACGAACCCCGCATACACTGTGTTATTTAACTCTCTGGACTCGCCGACTTCCGTAGAGCAACAATGTCACGCATGTCATTTGTGGTTTTTATGTGACGGCCGAGCAGTGTTAGAGAATGGAGATCTAGCTATCAAGGGTAGATAGCGATTATTTTGCGAAGTCAAGATTGGTCACGAGAAAAACAAGATTTTTTTTCTTAATATCTTGTTGTCTGAAATCGTCCACTGAAATGACAAACACAGAGAGAGAGAGAGAGAGAAAACTTTTATTTGTGTAGGCCTCAAGGATCGTCCTCGTTGGGTGGAGCCCTTAGTTCAGGGCCCCATTGGCTCACGCTACACCACGTGCCCGCTGGATCAGCCGACGCTGCTCCTGCGGCTCTGAGCTGGTCAGCGCAGTCTCCCAGGAGGATTGTGAGGGTGAAGGAGGGTGAAGCCCGGTGGTTGTGGACATTCCCAGGTGCAGTGATACACCGTGGGCTTCGCTCCACAATAGGGGCAGTATGAGGGATATTGTGTGGGGTGGAAGAGATGAAGGATGTAAAGGCAGGGGAATGAATTAGTCTGAAGCTGCCGCCAGGCAACAGCGTCCTCTCGGTTGAGTGATTTGTGTGGTGGTGAGAAGTACATAAGGCTTTGTCGGTAATGTTGTAGCGTTTTCAGTGTAGTTGAGTGGTTCTGTTGGTGCATCGTCTGGGTTGGACAGCTCTTCCGATCGCGCCCGGTTTGTGAGCTCTCGAGCTACCGCATTAGCGCGTTCATTGCCATGGAAAGAGGCGTGTCCAGGCGTCCAGACGATACGCACCCTGTGTAACAAAGTGGGGTTTATTGATATCAGGATACGGCGTGTGTAGGGTGTGACCACTCCTTTCACTATGTTCCGACAAGCAGTTTGTGAATAAGTAACCACGGCAATTGGTTCGTCCGGTGCTGGTATTTGTGAAGCGTGTATAATAGTGGTTGGTAATGCGCTTAATCATATGAGTCACTTGGGCGATTTGTTTGCGCAGTAGTTCGAGAGTATATGTGGCCTTGCCGTTGTGTTGTATATGAAGTCCTAATTTGCGGAGTCTATCTACCCTTGGAATAAGGTTTCCATTCAAATGCACGATAACGTCTGGTGGTATGTTGGTTTTTCTTTTCGGCGTTTAAACACCAGCAGGAGTTCCGTCTTCTCAGCTGCGCAAGTGAGTCCTCCGGCTAAGGCATACTCTTGAACCACATTGACAGCGTCCTGTAGTGCGTCTTGAATGGCGCCGTCGGACCCTTCGCTTACCCAGATTGTGACGTCATCGACGTAGAGAGCATGCTGCACATTTGGAATTTTGTCTAGGAGTGGTGGTAGTTTTGCCATGGCCACGTTGAACAGGGTAGATGATAAAACTGAACCTTGCGGAGTGCCTCTGCCGGGAAGTTTTATAGTGTCTGACCGAAGTTCCCCAAGGCCAATGGTTGCCGTGTGGTCAGATAAAAATGCTCGTACGTAATCGTAGGTGCGTTTGCCACATCGGGAGGAGGCAAGGTTGTTTAAAATGAGGTCATGTGAGACGTTATCAAATGCCCCCTTAAGGTCCAAGGCCAAAATTGCTCTAGTTTGAGCCACACTTGGGCCATCCACGACATCTTCCTTAAGTTGTAGCATACGTCCTGTGTCGACAAATTAGCGCGGTAACCGAATAGGGTGGTAGGAAAGAAGTTGGTCGCCTCGAGGTAATCTTGCAGGCGCAGTAGAACAATGTGTTCGAAGAGTTTTCCGGCACACGATGTCAGGGATGTGGGTCTCAGATTTTGAAGGGACAAAGGTTTGCCAGGTTTTGCAATAGACCGATCCCACCAGACCATCTGCGCATGCGCGAGTTTCCGACGGTGGCACTGCCGCCATCTTAGTTGTAGTTCTCGGAGCGCTGCTGGTGCGGCTGCTTGCTGCGTGTTTCAGGTATATTGGCGTTTTGCACCAATCCTCGACACGCAAGACGATTGAATGCGGTGGAAAACTGTGTCCGCACCTCCAATGTATGTTATTTTATTTCAGGTTAACTGCATCCTAGCGCTAAAGGAAAAAAAGAACAGTTGATAGTGCTTACATGGGACGAGGTCGTCTCGTCGGGTTGATGCGCTTGCGTCGTTTTGCTGATTAACTATTAGTAATAAAAAAAGAAATCGCGTTCCCGTCGTCATGAGAGCAAATATCTTCTTCAGTGAACGCAAGCATGCAAGCGACACAAGCTACAGTATCCGGAAAATAACTTGCCCAAACTGCGTATAGAGCTCTCCGCTATACGACAACAGGAGAAAAAAAAAAAAAAAGCCGAAGGGACAAAAAAAAAAAGAAGCTTATTGCGCTTTTTTTCTTTTTGTCGAGGCGACACTTTCCATGTAGACTGTGTTGTCAACGCAGGACTTCGATCACAGTAATACGTTAAACGTGAATGAAGATAAAACAGTCGCCGTGAAGCAGGTTAGAGGCGCGTCCGCTGAACGGTGACTGGCCGCTCATGCCGCTTGCCAAAGGTTAACATCACAAAAATCTCGTGAATGGCATAATATTTCCTGCTGTACAAGGGATGGATGAGTCAGTAAGAGATCTTGGCGACACACGCAATGCGACGGATAAGCAGAAGCTCGCTCCGGCTGGCGGCGGCGGCCTCAGCCGGTGGCTCGGCGCTGGTATCCTCGCTAGGCCTACCGCTTCGAAACAGCAGTGTACGGTTAATAGCTTACGCTCATAAAGAAGTTCAGCTTTGCTACCGCTGTTGCCCGCTTTACGATGAGTTCACAATAATATCGCATATTGAAAGGAATAGGGAAATCCCGGCGGCGGAGTTGGCTGCGATGCCGGCACGGCCGAGTTTTCGTCGTGCGCTCCACGGCGCGAGCTGTACATAGCATGCAGTTATAATCTTGGCTTGTATTACAGGTCTCATTCATGCTAGACGCTTGACAGTCGTCATCGCATTTGGTGAGAGGTCGATTTAGGTCTCCCTATATATTAAAGCGATCTCTGTTGAGCCCGGGAAGGACGTTGTATCCAATCTGTCGCCGCTATAGCGGCGATCGCCCCGGCAAAGGGATCGAGCTCGCGTTATATGAACTTTTTGCTGTATGAACAACCTTGTTCGCGCAGCAAGGTTGTTATGACGCAATAGGGCACTGCTAAACCACGATGTATCAGGCACAGGGAGTTCACAAACACGTTGAACAAGAAAGTGCGCGGTAGTTGCCTCTCTGTCGGACTTCGTTGACTGTCGCGCACATTCCTGTCGGAGCTTGAAATCCTTTGAGAACACGTAAAATCCGAGTCCTTTTGCTTCAGGATCTTGTTGTAGCATCCTAGCACACAGCACGTCAACCCAACCATCGCAATTAATCCAAATAAGGCCACTAAAGCTCGTTAATGCAGCTCGCCAATGCACCAGCTGTAGGCAGCTGAACGTACCGAGTACTACAAGTACCGGCATGCACGGCGGCAGCGGTGGCGTAGTGCAACTCGCGGTGAGATCGGTCTATTAATGTGATATCAGCGTGCCGCCATTTCTGAGGAAGTGTTCCGTCTTTCCAATGTTTATTGTAGAAGTCAGTGAGTTGATGGATGGCCTTATCATCGAGGTTGCGTAGTAGTGCATAATGGATGCCGTCTGCTCCCGGTGTCGTGTTTCGTCTTATGCCTAGCAGGGCTGCCCTCACTTCTGCCTCTGTGATGTCTGCATCCAGGTCCGTTTCTTCCTTGTGTGGATAGTCTTTGTACTCGGGCCGAGGACCTGTACATATGTACCGCTGTTGCAGCGTTCGCAGGAGGTTGTCGTCATCCATCTGTTCTTTGTGAAGAATAGTACGGATGGTGTTATTAGTGTGAGTTCTCGTATGTGTTGGGTTGAGTAATGCTCGGAGGATTGACCATGTTTTGAATGTACTCAGCGTGCCATTCAGGCGGTCGCAGAAGTTGTGCCAGCTGTTCTTAGTGAGGGTTTCGCCGTATTTTTCCGCTTCTGCCGTAATCCGTGCGATCCTTTGTTTAAGCTTGCGGTTGTGCCGCAAACAGAACACGCATTCGTTCATACGCCTTTTCAAGTGCACTTGGCGTACACTTCTTCGGTATTATAGAAAACGTTATCTGCTATATACTTCTTATCGCCATCCTTCATGTGTGCGGCGATGAAAGATAACTCTGCGGTGTGACCCATTCCTCCTTCGAGTTTCGAGTATTGGCCGATGTATGGTGCTCATAGCAACGTGCTTATAGCACGTTGCTATAACGTATGCCGTCCATGTGCGTAAACTGTTAGGAAAAACGTGTGCGCAACCCGCCGTGGGCTGCTAAGACGTTGCGCTGCTAAGCTCGAAGGTGCGGGTTCGCTCCCCAGCTACGCTGTCGCATTACCATCGGGGCGCAATGCAAAAACACACGCGCGTAATTACATTTAGGTTGACTTTAAAGAAACCTCAAGTGGTCACAATTAATTCGTAGTCCCCCACTTCGGCGTATCTCATAATCACATCATGATTCTGGCACGTAGAATCTTATAATATAATTCTCTTAAACGTGTGCGTAGAACTTACTAAATTCTGCCCAGGCGGCAAAATGCTTTACAACCGAGCAGCCGTCGCTCGAAAGGCTTTCGCGAGCCGCAAAAGCGTTGTCGGCATATCCTCTCTTCCCTCTCTTTCCAATCAGTGACATTGGAGCCGTGTCAAGCTGGTCACTCGATCCTCGACAGTCGCGATAGCGGTGCCTCCGAGGCGTTCACTTTTCTTGGTTACGAGCTCTACGAGCGTGTGTGTAACTTTGAATGTATAGCATATATACACGCACACGCATAGATGCTCTGCGCACTCACTCGTATACGTTGTGAACTTATCGCGTTGTGCGCCCTTTTGGGGGGCAAAGACTCGTGGGAAAATGCGGCGGAGGACATGGACTCGGACCCTGTGTGCATCTTGGCACCGCTGTGCCACGGCTTCGTTGTATACGATAGCGCGCCACCGATAGCGTGACCTCTGACGCGGCGAGTGCGCGTTACATCCTTCGTTACGTGCGAGCACGCTTTGAGAAGCCAACATACGTAGGGAGGGCTCGGCGCCATAGTGGACGATGCATTCGCAAAGAATTAACCACCTGGCACTGTCAATAAATAAATAAATAAATAAATAAATAAATAAATAAATAAATAAATAAATAAATAAATAAATAAATAAATAAATAAATAAATAAATATTTATTTATAATCAGTGTAAAGATTAGTCTTTTTTATGTAGATCAAGTAACACGAGGATGCAGAAGAACAGAGACAAGCACAGGGCGCTCACTTTCAACAAAGTTTTTTTTTATTTTGGGCGACGACGCCATATTTATGCCTATGTTTTGTGAAGAAATAGTTATATATTTGGAAAAAAGCAGTAGAGATGGTCGATTAATTTTCTTAATCGACTAGCAATTAATCGTTCGCCACCTTAGCCATTAATCGGTGAATACAGTCTTGCACGAGTGACTGTAGACTCTTAATGATGCCGCATACCGCACAAGACTGCCGCTCTGCGCTGTGAAGTTATGTGTGTGCGTGTGTGTTCCCCTCTCTTTCTCTCTCTCTTTACACTTCTTTCAATCTCCCTTCCCCCTCTGCAGGGTAGCATACTGGTTATGCCAAACTGGTTAACATCCCTGTCTTTCCTCTCTCTCGTTTTCCTTCCTTCTGTATCGATGAGAGTTTTTCCGTCGAATAATCGACATTTTTGGAAGGCGCATCCAAGCCTTTCTATTTGATTTCTGGGGGTTTTAGGTGCCAAAGCCACAATATGATTATGAGGCACGCCTTAGTAGAGGGCTCCGAAAATTTCGACCACCTGGACACCTAAATTTAAGCACACGGGCATCTAGCGTTTTCGTCTCCATTTAAATGCGACCGCCGCGGCCGGGATCGAACACGCGCCGCTCGGGTCAGCATGCAACCGAGCATCATAACCACTAGACCACCGTGGCGGCTGATATTACGAAAAGGCTGAAACAGTTATTGACTCATGTACAGTTTATACAGTTCTCCCTTCAAAACAAGCAGATAGAGTCTGGGCTCTATTTATTTGTATGGACGATGGAACACAGATAAAAAACACCGGTGGATAACAGTTTGATCAGTCATATTTACTTTGTTAAATAGTTAATGCAATTGGTGCGAATGAATAGTCAAGCGATAAACAACATATAATGTAAAGCCAAACAAGACAGAGGTTCAGGTAATGATGGAGACTCTCGCAGTGATTAAATATCATCGAACAAGGAGTGTTGCTGAAGTTTAGTGGAAATGTGAATCCCGCTATGAAACGGCCCTTATTGAAAGCCGATGATGAGGCTTAAGGCCTGCCTAGCAGTTCCAAGAAAATCCCTTTTCTTTTATACATTCATTTCTTTAAAGTGATGATCGCCTCACGTGACGGAGCGGCGGACGGGAAGCTTTCTCGTTGAGTCGGCGTAGAAATGCTCACGCATTTGAAAGCCCTCTCTGCAGGACAAGATGTAAAGCCGACATGGAGGATTGTGAACACAAGGAACAGTTGTGCTCCGCGAAATTTTACTGCCAAACTCGCGTTTCCGCGGTACGTGGATGCGGCTGCTGTGGGGCCGTTTCAGACGTTGAAAGACGACAGGCCGATGCCGCCCGAAAACTCTATAGAAAATGGCTACCTACACTAAAGCTCTACGCTTATGCATCACTTAGACAACTCCAAGGAGGTTAAATCACGGCCGGACTGGAGAGGCGCGTGAGCGTTCGCGCGCCTCTCCAGTCCGGCCGTGGTTGAATAAAATTCATTCATTCATTCATTCATTCATTCATTCATTCATTCATTCATTCATTCATTCATTCATTCATTCATATGGCTACATATCAGTACTTCTTTAGGTAGATCCAGCTCCTTGTTTGCAGACATTTAAACGGCCGCATTCCAAGCATTTTCTTTACATTGTAACCACTTGTTTAAAAGATGAAATAGGAACCTAAATAATTTTTAAATTACAATATATTGCGCAAGATACAAGTGAAGCTATTTTGGACAGGCAGCTGAACTATGAAATATAACCAGATATAGCACGGAGGCTTTCCAGGATGACTTAAGTAAGGTGCGTTCTATTCTACTTTGGTAGATCGATACGTCTTCGTCCCTTTGCCAATCATGAGTTATTTAGAAGCCGCCTATGCGAACTATAGGCGGCACCACGCGTGTTCTACCACGGCCGCTACATAAATGTAGCGGCCGTGGTTCTACACATGCTCGAGTACACATGTAGCAGCAGTTGCCGACTGATAGCATATAAACTTCTAAAGCCTATAATCTGAATATAATCCTTACCTAAAAAGGCCTTCTTTTTTTTTCCTCTTAATGCTGTGGTGCGCGAAAGAACGAAAACACGAAGGAAGGCAAACGAAACACGACACAAACTATCAACTGAAAATTTATTGAAACACCAACATATATATATATATATATATATATATATATATATATATATATATATATATATATATATATATATATATGCGGTTGATGAACCCTTGCTGCGGAGATAAGTTTTCTGGAAGCGCGGCGTCATTGAGACAATCGCTGTGTGTACACGTGTTTTTAACACGGGTTCATCTCATCGCACATATATTGTGACGGAGGGCTTCGCGACACATGCATCACCAGGTTTATTAATCAGATATGCTTCCTCAATTTCACGCGCTACCCTGTCTTTGAACCTAGATTGCACTGTCGTCTCAGCGAACTGTGGTGCGCAGCCGCATTCTCTGCAGTGCAAGGAAACCCTGTCGAAAAATCTCGTATGACACATATCCAATAATCTCGTGTGATCATACGAGAACACATATGATTCACATGTGTTCATATGTGTTCATAGATTATTGGATACGAGGCATATGTGTCATATGAGAGTTTCCGGTAGGGAAAGGTTAGAGCATGGCTGTCCCTTTAGTGAAGCTTTGTGATCGAACAGCCTGTTATTAATACAACGCCCGGTTTGTCCTACATAACGCTTCTCGCACAAAAGCGGAATGTCGTACACCACACCTGTGGCGCATTCAACCTCTTTAGCCCTGTGCTTTACCTTGCAAACACCCTTGTCTTGCTCCCCGCCCTCGACCTTCCTGTCTACAGCCGCGCAAATGCTGCCTAAACGGTATACCCAGCCGAAAATACAACATTGCATCCGTACCTTGCTCCCACTTTAAACGACGTGAGACGCCGTGTAGGTATGGGATGCTGGCGACAGCTAGTTTCTTTGAACCCGTACCGTGCTCAGAACTTGCCTTCACTTTCAAGTCCTGCAGGACCATTTCCGCTAGCCTCGCCAAATGATTCTGAGGAAACTTGGGCGACTTGAGTTTGTCAAGTTGCCCCTCGAGGCTCCTTTCCATACTGTGCTGACAAGATTTCTTGAGCGCGGCCTTGTGCCCCGTTCAAAGCTCCGTTAAGTGTATGCGTGTAATGGCGCTTTTCACTCGGAGATACCGAGCGGCCTCGAAAATCCTGGTGCGACCACATGGACCGCACCATGCCGAATCTGTCAACGAAGCACGGGAACGCTCCTCGTGAGACCACACCGGGAGTTATTTATGCACACGTCAGGTAAACTGGTTCCGTAAGCGATTCCTGCTTCCGCTCTGTACGTTTCCACGGCAACCTTGGTCGCTGCAAAGCGTGACTACAGTTGCTCGCCAATTGACGCAAGTGACGTATGCCACTCTTTCTATCTCCGACCAGATCTGCGACTTGTCAGCGGAGCAAATGAGAGTGACCCGGTGCGGAGCGAGTTGCTCTGGAATGACTCTGGAAAGACGCCACAACTTTCTCCTGTTTGTTTTTCCTACGATTAACTACAAATTAACTGGCGCTTCGTTAGAATCCCCAGCGCTTGTTGGCACTGGAACTCTTGTTTGCCTCATCCGCACCGTTACAAACAGTGATCAGCCCAAGGATTTCGATCGCCAGTCCGTCATACCAGCGCAATTATACGGCGAAGTAGCCGTTGGGGGGGAGAGCGCTGTACAATTGAAGAAAAGTGTCGGCCCAGCACACGCTGCCGCTCTGCAGGCAAAGTTACGGCATACAGCCGTAAAGGTGTGCATACAGGTGTGCATTTTACGTAAAGGTGTAAAACTACCCCAGATCAAATATTTTTTTATTGATATGGTTTTGGCCGATACGGCGAGGGGACATACATATAGTAAATGTTTTCAAGGAGAGTTCGTTCGCCAAGGTACGCTGCGCGACCTAATGCGTGTGCAGTCGGCTGGAAGAGAGGGAGCTCTTAGTCGGACGGCTGCGCCACTACTCTGGACTCGAGAAAGCAGTAGACACTTGAGCTTAGCTCTCATTCGACCACCATGCACTCCTCAAAGCATCGCAATCGCGGCTCTTGCTCAGCATCCTGGTACGATTCCAGAATTTTCGCGACGCTCCTGTCACTATCTGTAAATTGATTAATCGGAAAGGTTTAATCGATTAATTCGATTAAAGGAAAGGCGGGCATCGATGAAGATTAATCGTTTCGCGGGACACTTTTCATCTGTTAGTCGATTAAGCATTCATCGATATTACCACCCCTAAAAAGCACATGCGATAGAACTCGTCTTATCATCGAAAGTACTCACATTTGAAGATTGACGGTGAACGTGTTTGCACATTATCTGTTGTAATGTACTATGTATATCAAAGGCACAATATTTCAACTCCTGCGCATGCGTCCAATAAAATAGTTTTTGCTTAGTGTACTCCCCAGGTTTTTACGCCATCATGCGCCCCTCTGTTGGATATGTCGGCAGTCTCGTGCTTGTGACGAAATGTGGACACAGAAGGTGTTTTTGCCGGATTAACAATAATTGCTGGAGTTTAACGTCCCAAAACCGCGACATGATTATGAGGGACGCCGTAGTCGAGGGCTCCGGAAATTTCGACCACCTGGGGTTCTTTAAAGGGCCCCTAAACTACCCAGAGGTCGAAATTTAGTTGTGGCGTTGCAGTTGTGCACGAGTCTACAGCAAACGCTGGCGGAGTTGCACGCGCTTTCTCGTTTCGCGCGTTCGTCGGCTCGTCTATCCACCTCTCCGAGTGCACTTCCTCAGCGTCCGAGGTGGAAACGCAAGAAGCGCGCGCATCTGCTTGCAGAAAACAGGCTCTTGTTCGCCCACTGACAGCGTCTCTTGCTCGCGACGTCACCTAATCATACAGGTGACGTCACGACAGCTGTTGTCGACAGCAAATGCACGGAGAGGAGCAGGTGAGCGTCTGTTGGTGGTTTAGAGGCCCTTTAACGTGCACCTGAATCTATGTACGCTATCCTCAAGCATTTTCTCCTGCCGTCGAAAATGTGGCCGTCGTGGCCGGGATTCAATCGCGCGACCTTCGGGACAGCAGTCTAGCACCATAACCACAAGACCGCCGTGGCGGGTTGGCGTTTCTCCCTGAAATATGGTATTATCAAAAGTACAGGGCGCCCTGAACGTGTGTCTGTCCTTGTGCTATAGTTGCGCTACACACACACACACAAAAAAAAAAAGAACTGCCAAATTTATTTACCTGTTTTCTCTCTTTTTTTTTCTACTGTTTAACGACGGCAAGACAAATGTTAATCCGTTTGTAGACTAGCGACGAAGGGCACGAAGCCTTATTTCTTGAGTTTTTTCTTCACGCTTTTTCTTCTTTAATTCGTGGCCGAAGAGCGGAGGGGGGAGGGGGGTTGATTACCTAAACGTGCACCTCATGCAACGTTTTCGTTAGTTTGTCGTCAACTGCATGCCTTATAGATTATTATGCACACATGAAATATATAGCACCGGCGCTTCAAAATCTGCACCGGCTTCGCCCACTTTAACGGACAATCTATATAGCCTATTTTACGAATGTGTTTCTGTGCGCGGGCCATAAAGTGTCGGTAACAGTGCCATTATGTATCTTCAGCAACCAAACGAAAAGCGCTACGGTATACGCATGCGTATGGAAACGGTTGGGTTGTTACATTAGACGTTTCATGACTTTATTAATTCACGTCACGATATGCAAAAATGAGAAAACATTCGTTTAACAGCCCACTGGTGGCGGCGCTCGTATACCTTACGTAAAATCTCCTATAAGGTAGTTAGGTAAACAACTTTATTGATTCATGAAAGAATCATGTGAGGGGGGGGGGGTGTAAGATGTAAATATGCCACTTGCCAGCTTAGCAACGCGAAAGCGAAGTCAAAAACTGGAGTCATATATGGTGAACCGTGACATACAACGAAGAACGCCGGAACAACAAAACGTTAGCGAGCTGTCATGAACTTACATAGCACAGCGTATGTTTTGCCTGCGGATAAGAAGGTCACCTCATTCTTTTAGCTTATGGCATAGTATATATGCGGCAGAGCCTCTGTTGTTTGAGTTTATCTTTCTGTCACAGAAAATATACATACAAAAGGAGGTCCCGGAGCACTCAACTGAAAGAGGAGCAATGCCACGGGTTGCGCACTTCGACATTTTCAGATAGATCTTGAAAAACCTTTAAATATAGTCAGTGTGGCAATCGGAGAGGGTGCCGTGCACGACGAATGAACATCGCATTCGTGCCCGCGTGTTCTGGCGATATTGTCGATGTCCACATAAGGGGCTTCATGGCAAAGTACCTACACAGCACCAACCGAACTCGCACGCTCTCTAAGTGCAGGAGATCTGCACTTCGTCCGCTATACTTGTACGCATTTACAACGAAGGTGAATCACACAACGCCGACGCCGTTGCCCTCTTATCTAAAGTGGGGGCGTTACCCTGCGGATAAAACACACAGCTCAATCTTGTTTGTGCGTATCAGGTATCTGTCTGGCGTCACAAGGTAGAGCTTTAAAAAAATGAGAGATACGAAAAAGGAAGTACACAGAGCGCGCTTTGCAGCAATTGCTGTCTCTTGCTGGGAGATTATCTACAGCGCCTGATGCTTGCGATCTCAGAGACCTGATCTCCTGTGTGCTTCTTCAGGGTTGTAGATGGTTCTACGTATACATGGAATATTATTGCGTGATTATGTTCGCACGTTTAAAAAAAAAAAAAAACCCGTACACGTCTCGCTGACAACGGGAGTCCGTATTTTATTAGCAGGAGCTGCAGGAATTTTTTTCCTTTTTTTTTGCTTGGACTAAGCTAAACTTTAGGAACTATTGAACCCTCGAACATTCTGAAGTATACAGTCACCCTGTTTATCTTTAATATTTCTATTTCTTCATTTATTTTACCGTGGGCGCATTCGTGTGCTTGGATCCTGCGTTCCTTACGTGGTTCCAACTCGCGAATACGACGGAAAAGAGTTGAACACAACATTTTCGTGCCTTGAATCAAAGAAACAATACTGCCTCACATTTATCCGATTCGAGGCAACTCGTACATTAAAGACAGCGAGTTTGTATATATCTTTAGAATGCTGAGTAGGTGTCTCTTTTCCCACTGCGTCGAATAGACCCACGACAGCAAGCTTTTTTTCTATGCTTATTATAATTATATATGATAAATTGAGCTCGTTGCTGAGGGGCCCTCATACAACACAATAATAATAATAATAATAATAATAATAATAATAATAATAATAATAATAATAATAATAATAATAATAATAATAATAATAATAATAATAATAATAATAATAATCAATCAATTAATCAATCAATCAGTGATTTATTTAACGTGCCCAGGAACAACCGTAAGGTCTTTGTGCTGGCGCACGCCAGCAAATAATAATAATAATAATAATAATAATAATAATAATAATAATAATAATAATAATAATAATAATAATAATAATAATAATAATAATAATAATAATAATAATAATAATAATAAAGAACAAATACCAGTAAAGCTGGGATAGCTGCAATGACGAGGTGCTGTGTCGTTAATCCCCTTTCTCTCTCTGAACCGCAGTCGCGCAGTTCTTTATTATATATTTCGAAGGGAATGCTTCGCTATATCAAGTACAATACCGTCAGCTTACCCAAATATCTTCAAAAAATTAGCTGTAAGCGAACCCAGAATACTCATGTACTGTGCGTCGCATCGCCGCAAGTTAAAGCTTCGCTGTCAAGGAAAGAAAGAAAGAAAGAAAGAAAGGAAGAAAGAAAGAAAGAAAGAAAGAAAGAAAGAAAGAAAGAAAGAAAGAAAGAAAGAAAGAAAGAAAGAAAGAGTGCGAGACAAGTTTAGAGCGTATGCGAGCACGTGCACGAACGTTACAACTTCGGGAGCAGCGTTGGCGCGGCGAGAGGGTGTTTCGTGGCGCACTTTACGACGGCCTGCATGCAGCGTGCGGCGACCACATTTCGCGGCCGATTCGTACTCGCCGCGCAAGGAGAGAGCTGCTGCAGTTCGGGAACTCTGCCAGCGGCGGCTGCGGCTTCCTGCGGCTTCCTGCGCACGGCCAAACAAACACGGCGCGCGTATAGCTTCAGAGCTGCTCGCCATTACTGCTCTTCTCCGCGGATTTCACGATGCTGCCGTATACACAATCAAGGGCCGAGCGCGCCCATTGCGTATTTTTAGCTTTCTCTCATTTTGTTTCTAATTAACTGATGAAGCATGTTCTCTCGCCTTGGACTTCCTGATTTAGAGAGCTCACACTCGAGTGACAACGTCGAGCTCTCTGTTGTCACTGATTTGCTGATTTCCAGTCGATATCACGTACTTTAACCAACGGACAAAGCCTCTACACACAATTAACTTGCGTGCAGGGGTGAGTTGGTAAGTCATCTTCAAGTGCAAATCATCTTCAAGTCCTTTTCGCGCAGCACAACTTGAAGCACACAATTAAGCATTAAACGAGAAGAGCGAGGTTTTACGTCTTGAAACTACAGCAGCGGGATGTGAGATATTTGCGTTAATTTTAATCATCTCATGTTCTTTAAAAATTAGTGCCTTAATCTAAATCCTCGCGCGTTTTCAAAGGGAAGCTTCCTTTGCCTTATCTCCAGGGTTTGGTTGTTCGTCGTCGCGTTCTGTATATATGTATGGGGGCTCATAATGCAAACGTCACCGCCAATGCATCACCACTGCCATATCAAAAAGTTAGAAGCAGTATTCGACTGCATAGAGCATGCACAGAACGTGCACGTTGAACGACGTAGGCGTGACAAATATGTAACGCCACATGCAGTGTTTGCAAGCGCATCCCTTGCACTGAAAGGAGGTAGAGAATCCGTATATATGAAGGGAAAAGCCTGAAAGCAGGTAACCTTTACGTCAAAATTGTGAGCCATTCCATTCTGTGCAGGTGGATGAGTAGCGACGCTGTCTAGCTCACTACACAGAGGTGACACAGAATTTCGAATCGTAGCCAATCACACACCCTGCAACTAAATCCGAAATGTCTGTCCAGAAAATCGATCCCTTTTGAACATAGCGCATGCTGCTGTAACGTTTTCCATTTGCTCGTTTGGAGACATGCGTCGCCTTCTCTGGCTTGCCGCATGCGCTTGAAATTTGGTGCGCGATCTTAATTAATTGGTGTTTGCCGCCCGTGTGTTCCCTCCTTCACTTTTAGTGGATCGCTGGTGAGTGGTGGGGTTTGTCCAATCGGATGGCGACGCGAAGGAAAAATACACGGAACCCTATAGCTATATATAGCTTTGCCGTAATATACGTGCTGTCGTTCCACTGAGGTGGTTGGAATGGTTATACTCATTCTAAGCTCAGCGTTATATTCTGTTGGCACGCTAATAGGAGACGAAGGCCATCGTCCGGACAATGCATATACACGACCATACTGCCGGATTGGACATCTTGCTATTGCAAAGAATAATCTGCAGAGTATACCACGAATAACAGGAATGACATAACTGCCGTTCGCAACGGATAAAATTCCTCGCGCGTCTCGGCTTCGAACCTCGACAGAGGCAGACGTTCCGAATGCTGCACTTAGGCCCGCCCAAGCCAATTCTTCGCATTCGCGCGCAACCATTACTCGGCTGCGCAACGCTGAGCACGTCGCTCCATTTATTTGCACGGGAACCATTTCCCGAAGAGCCACCTCTTCCCCTTCGCTCGTTGACCATGCAGTCGTAGCGCTCTCTCCTTCGCCTTTGGGCGCGCATGCAGATCATTCACCGTAAAGTTCATTGTTTCTCCTCTCTCTCTCCAAGTGTCCTTTCACGACGCGCTCCTCGCGTCGTCGTTAAAGTCCTGTCCGGCGGCGTGGCCAGGCAGCGCCCACTGCCAGACCCGAGGGCTTGAGGCGGAGTCGGAGCCTCCCATTGGACGACCAGTGCCATCCCCCACCCCTTCCCTCCCCCGGCAACGCGGCAGCATCAACCCTGCGAACGACTCCATCGACCCGTTTTCGCACCAGAACCGTGTCTGCGTTTCTCTTCCATTCGCTCTCACAGCGCAGGCGCCGGTTGTTCGATTGTTTCCCTCTCTTCCTCTTATTCCACTCTTCCCTCTCTTCCAGAGTTCGGGCCAGAGCCGTCACCTCCCAGCGTCGCGGGGTGCGCGGTGTCGTGACGTCATACTTGAAGAATACCCGCACAATCCGCATGTTTCCATCAAGGCGAGCCTATCCATTGAAACGTCGACTTTACTGGCATGACATAACGGCTTCTGGATTTCAAACGGTCCTCCTGGATTCTAGATTCCAGCGGTCCCGATGCTTCCGCAGTTTCAGTAGCACTGAGTGCCAGGGAGGTGACAGCGGAATAGCAAAAGGCGTACGATTTTACAGTTGGCAGTGCGCGCAGACGAAATTAATTTTACGGGTGACAGGACGTTTAGTACAAGAAAATGCAAGGGACTAACGCTCAGATAAGGAATGCTCTTCCCCTCACAGCTGTAATCTAGAGCGCTGCTGAAGCTCAGGAATTGCCATACATAAGTGCAGGCATAATACAGGCTGGCAGCACACGATTGAAGGCCGCTGCAAGGTCCAGCTGGTACTATCGGCGTCAAATGAAACGCGAACAGCGGAGCGCGTGGCACAAGCAGTTAGCGACGGTATAGTGCATGCCGTGCAGTCATCACCATTGAAAGGCGCAGGCGCACATCCCCTTATAGTCAGATATTTTTGCTTCTTTTCTAGTTTCAATATTTGAAAGTAAAAAAATCAAATATATACACAAACAAAAAAGTGAAACGGCCAAAAGCGCAGGCACACCCACGCCGGCCGTCTTTATCACAATATCAGAACTAGAACAGAAGCGAATATATCGTACAATGAGGGGATCGCGCAGGGCTGCCAAATCGGATGTACGCGCCTGTCAGTGACTGGACGGCGCGCACTAAACCTTTGCTTATGCCTGGGCCGCGCGCTCCGCTGTTCGCGTTTCATTTGACGCCGATAGTACAATAAAAAAGAAGCGTAGCTACAGTAAACCCTAGAATTTCGCAAAACGCGGATAATGCCCTTCCAATGGTTGTTCTACACAGGAAACATAAATGGTTAATTTGAAAGAAAGATCTTTCTTTCTTTCTTTCTTTCTTTCTTTCTTTCTTTCTTTCTTTCTTTCTTTCTTTCTTTCTTTCTTTCTTTCTTTCTTTCTATTGTTAAAGTTCAAACATTGTTTTAGAGATGGAAGCTAATGGCATATGAAGTATATGGCAAAATTCGACCCGTTCAGTTGGATTAACCGGCGGAGCTGGTCATTATTACACTCGCACTGCAAAATTTAACGTTTAGGTAGGCAATTTAAACTAACGTTATTCCCATTACGGCATGCGATGCAGTTGCGAAATTGAAGTTATTGCGTCCGTGCCAGCCGCAGGAAACAAAATGAGGCGACGTAAGCTGTCGAGGACGAGGCAAGAGAACAATAGGAAGAGTGAAACGCTTGTTAATATCAATTAATGAAGCTATAATTTCCTGCCTACCTTTTTGTTGCCGGTGCGAAGCGAAAGAAAGCATAATCATGCCGTTGTCATGCATCGGTACGGAGTGTCAGTCAAGTGGGGTGACGCGTTCCTAAGCGAATAGCCACATCTTGTAGCATGAGAGAAGAAAGAGTGTTGCGGAGCAACAAAGGCGTGTGCACTTTGGGGGGAGGGGGTGCTGCGGCGAGAGTCCCCTTTCTTCCCTAATAATATAAGGGGAGCGCCACGTCAGTCCCATGTCTTTACTCAGCCGCACCTAAATAATAGCGACCGAGAGCTCCCGATGTTGCATTCCAAGAACGGCTTACTTCCCATATTTACCCCTGAAAGCCGGGGACCAAAGGTGGGACGTTGTGAGCGTTACATCGCTCGTTCATTTTAATGTTGGCATCCATTGCGAAGCTTCGCTTTTTTTTTTTCTTTTTCCGACTCTTCCAATGAGGGCGGGAGGTCGCTACGGGGAATCTCAGCCCGCTCCCCTAATAGATAACCCTGGGCACGCCTATGGTTGGGAGAGCCGTACGTTACGGCCGCTCTGCATGTACCGGCCGTGCGTATGCTGCCGCGGAGCCGCGCAACGTTGCAGTTATTTCCGTACATCATATGTACGCCCAAGGAGCGTCAGTTTAAGCAACGATCCTTGTAATCAAGTTATAGGAACCAAGTCTTGCTGTAAAGGAATTGACTGTTGGGCGAGTTGGTGTTTGGACATAAAAACCATCGTGGGTAGCGCAACGAGTAAAGACAACAGAAAGGAACAGACGAGCACAGGCGCAAACTAACAACAGATTTTATTGAAGGCAGATCCACAGGTTTATATATCAACAAGCTGCGCAGGCGCACCGTCACAACGACCAATGGAGATATCAAAGAAAAGTTTTTGCTGCTAGTGGGAAAGGAAACGGGAGCACCAAAAGTGACAAAAGAACCAAGTCCTCTTTTTTTGCCTCTCTCCGCCCCTCCAGCCTTCCTCGGCCCATACAGCGGGGCAGCCGACGCCCGCCAATTTACGACCACGAGGGAGGGAAAGCGGAGGACCGAGTATGCATGTGTTTGAAGTTGCTGGCTGGGAGAGACCTGCGTGGCCGCCGCGAGGGAAGCCTTCGTCCATATATCGGTACAACCACGGAGCCCGAGTGCTGCGCGCCGGGCAGAAAACCGCAAGCTCGAGGGAAAAGCCTGCGCGCCGCACTGCATGGCAGAGTGGCGCCGCGGTGGTCGCGCGCGGCAGCTTGTGTCCCCGACGGCCACCTACTTCGGCCTGGGTGTATGTAATGAGCAGCGTGGCGCCATGGTGAGGGGCCGAGCACTTTCCGCGTGAACGGAAGCAGTGGCCGAACGGTCGAGCGCATTCTCGGAAGCTCGAAGGCGTGCGCACTGGGCGCCGTCATTTGAGCCGGCCTACTTGGCCGCCAACCTCCTCTTTTTCTTCCATTAGAGTTGAAATGGAAGAGAACGTAAAGAAAAAAAAGAGAGAGAGGTGAACACAGAGTTGTGCGACAATACCTAGGAGTTAAGGAAAGCTGAGAAAACGGAAAACGTGCACCTAACTGCTTGCACGGCTTCATCTTGTTTTTCAGTATGCAGTACTTCGTCGCTCGCGATATCAGTTGTTAAGGTTTTCATTGTTTTTTTTTCTTACTGACCACTTCTTCGGGGGATATGTAAAGGAGCCTAGACCTCGTAAGGGACTATCCGCAATTTAGCTGCCTTCATTTCGTTCTCTGAAAGGAAAGGAGAATTGAACACTTCAAACGTCGAGCTTCAATGTTCATGTGCTTGTGACCCGACTTGTACGGTAGTATGTGCACAGTGAGTGGCACAGCGACAGAAAATTCTGTTATCGCCAAGGGTTGCAATGTAGGGCATTGTCGGTGAATCCTCCGAAAAGCTTTGATGTAGCGCGAAACGACACACGGACACGAGAAGCTACACAAGGACACCACACAACGCTGTGTGATGTCCTTATATGCGCGTTCTCGTGTCCGAGGCACGTGTGTCGTTTCGCGCTACAAAATCTGTTATCGCGCTATCGACGTGGTAAACGATGCACGTCACAGAGATACGAGCAGGCCACCCAAGTTCACGCGGGTCGTGTATATCACGTGATGATTAAAAAAAATATTAAAAATGAGTCACAAACTTAAACTAGATTAAATTTGACGGTAGCAGGAAGCCCATCTATAGGTTTCTGTCATTCCGAAAGCATTTCTAAATAAACTTGCTCATGCACCGATTGAAACACGTACTAAATAAAAGAAAGAATTAGTTTCGAATAAAAATGAATCAAATGCTGGACACTGCTGAATAAAAGTGAACGAGATTTACTTCGCCAATGGACGTGCTCCGCGAAGACTTCTTGACCAAAACAACCCACACAGTACCCGCCTCCATCCTGCTTCAGGTTGAGATTATGTCCGTTCTAAGAGGAAGGAAAACTTATACCAAGCTGATCGGCATAAGCATAACAAGTAACGTGCGACTTCCCAAGATGGCGCACGGAAAAGAAAAACAAAGCATTAAGTAGAACTCTTGCGATTAAAAAATGAACAGTGAGTGATCATAAGAAGCATTTTTTCTTGAAGAGAATGGGGATGATTTTTTTTTTCCCCCCTCGAGATTAGCAGTTAATGTGCACATACATTCCTCCTTCCATACAGACAAGGAAAGAACACGGTGACACACGTGCAGCGCAAGCTATCAACATAATATTGCCAGAAAAAAACGTGACATTAAATACCGAGTCACAAACATTACGCATTACAGCAAGGGCACACCTACAACGAGAACCAATGAACAAACACGTGTCGTGCCACTTAGACACGCCATTTCCTAACGAGATAAAGAGACAGACGACACGCTAGCTCATTCCTCTTTAATAGCTGTGACCTTGTGGGCGTAAATATTGTCCATGTCCTTTAGGCACATCTATACACGTGCTAAAGGGAAAGCGAACAAACGTTATCGACATACGACCCACTCACCATGGCGCCATGGAGTGGCGCTTTAGTACCCGTTCCCCCACCCTCTTAACCCTGATTTTCAATTGCATACCTGATATATAATACAATTTTTGTGTCGACTGCATTGTAAGTGTTCAAGGCCCTTGGCCAGGGCCTGTTTTACCCCCTGAAATGCGAAGATTTCGTACAGACAGTCAATTGCTTCGCGCCACTCTAGTGCATGCAAATCTACGCGCATTTAAGGAAGTTTTCTTCACTTAGAGGCGGCTGCTGCTGCTAGTTGGAGCGCCGCTGCCACCGTTAAAGTCTCCGGCGGCCTTGCGTAGACACGCAACACATTAAATGACAGCCTACAGCTCACTAAACCTCTAACTCAATGCACGTGCCACCGTGGGACAAGTACCGAAGACGCGCTATCGTCTGCCGTGGCAAAGTGTGGGCAAACTTTCGAGAACACCGAGATAGCGAGAAAAGAAAGTGATCAAAAGATCAGCTAGAGTGCACCACCAGCCAGGCTGAGGTAAATGGCCAGCCACGGCCCAAACCCACGAGAAGAAATAAACGAGAATAGCAAGAAAACAGCGCAGACTGGTAGAGGTGGTGTTCTCGATGGGGAGGGAAGACCTCGGCGCGCGCCTCCTCGGTCTGAGTGAAAGACGACGTCGCCGTTACGTCGCATGTAATTTGATCCCGTCTCTAAACACAGCGACGTCATTCCTTCTTTCGCGCTTATCTTCGTCGCGTTCTCCTTATCTGCTTTTTTTGGTTTGTTTTGTTTTGTTTACGTATCCTCCCTCACCGCCATTCGCTCGCTTTCACGACGTGATATATCCTCTGCAATCGAGGAGGAGGTCCCTATAGAGCGAGTTCTAGCAACCGCGTCCTTCGCCTCTTCCTCGTGTCGTGACTTCGCTTATTTGTTTGTTTTAATTTTTTTTCTATGGAAGGTTGTACGCAGAAAGCGTGAGCGTTCTCTGCCTGCTCCCATGGCGACCCTGCTGAACAGTTTTTCGCTGAGATCGATGGACGTGTCGATGCGCCCTCACGTTTCATCCTCTCTGCTGTCCTCCACTTTTTTAGCTTGCGAAACGAGCGGTTCTGAATTCAGCCCCGTGCGTTTCCCGCGCACGGCAACGGGACCAAACGCGGTGTTTGCCAGTGGCTCAGGCATGCTGCTAAGTTCGTTACATTTATGAACGCGATTTATGCAGAGCCAATAGCGTGAATTTCCAGACAAAAACAACTACTACTACTGCTACAACAACAAAAACAACAACAACAACAAATACTACTACTACTACTACTACTACTACTACTACTACTACTACTACTACTACTACTACTACTACTACAACAACAACAACAACAACTACTACTACTACTACTACTGCTACTACTACTACCACAACCAGTACTACTATTAAACTACTACTACTACTACTACTACTACTACTACTACAACAACAACAACAACTACTACTACTACTACTACTACTACTACTACTACTACTACTACTACTACTACTACTACAACTGATGCTGCTGCTGCTGCTGCTGCTGCTGCTTCTACTACTAGTACCAGAGTCATTCAAGGACTCTGCTAGTACTACTACTGCTACTACTACTAGTACTACTATACTGCTACTGCTACTGCTACTAGTTCTACTAATGCTACTGCTACTACTACTACTGCTACTACTGCTACTATTACTACTACTACTACTGTTACTACAGCCATACAGCAGACTTATTGGGAAATTATTCTGTCTCCCCGATCTCAACGCATTCACTGAAACAACAGCGGGCTCTCAACGCTTAGGTTCCCATCTCCTTATAGGAAGTTCTTAATAATTGTAATAATTGCTGTAGTTTAACATGCGAGAACCACGGTATGATTACGCGGCACGTTGTAGTGGAGGACTCCGGATCAATTTTGCCCACCGGGGTTATTCAACGTGCACCTAAATATAAGTACACGGGTGTTCTTTGCATTGAACCCTCGCCGTGGCTGGGAATCGAACCCCCGCCCCCGGTCAGGGAATTCTCGTTGTGGCCTCCAAACAAAGCTCGCAACGATGAAAAGAATTAGCCACAGCGGAAGTGGTAAATAGTATGCTCAAATTTGTTTGTCGAGGAACATGAATTGTGGCAAATCCAACCATTCTGGCGAATCGGCCATCAGTCGGAGCGGTTTCAGTGCTCAATAAGAAAGTATAGTTCTGGTGAAAAACTGAAACAAATGTAATAAATGAAAATTATGAATTTAGAAGTTCAGTGATAAAGAGTGAACGTGACGTTGACAAAAATATTTCTGTAGAGCAGGGGTCGGCAACCTTTTGAGGCGGTGGTCTGAATTGCATGAAATCTACTACGGCGGGGCCGAACATCAATTGAAAACAGGGGGGGGGGGGGGGGCTTTGAAGCACAGAGTAAAAAATTCGGCGAATCGACAATAATGTGCAAAACTGGAATACAAATGATGTTTATTTTCAGCGCGCTTGCCACAAGGTTGTATGTCACCTTGTGACCAATTGTGACAGCACGCATGTCACAAGGTTACAAACAATCTATCTTCCACCTTTTCTTGCACCTGTGCAAAGAAAGGAAGTGGATACGTTAGCTGGCTAAGTGTGAAGATGGGGACAATGCCGACTGCAAGCGATCTGTCTTTGTTCCTATTGTCACGTCGTGACCCTACCTAAGTCCACTTGAGGTCAAAACTGCCATGTCGGCCTTCAGATAGAAAGTGACAAGGCGAAATGGGGGGGGGGGGGGGTTCTGACGTCGTGCCGGGGGCCGCAGGTAACTGAGCCCTGTAGAGGAATATGAGAACGCAAAAAAAAAAAAAAACATACTTTGCTGTTATCCTTGTTTCGTATGCATAATAAATTGCAAAGAACATAAGAATTGACCCAGGGGCTAAAACCACGCTCACAAGAAAGAAAGAAAAGAAATAAAATAAAAAATAAAAATGAAAAAAAAAATGTAAATAATAAAATAAAATAAAATTCCTTTGAAACAATGGAAAAGCCAGGTTCAAGACAAGCCTTCCGAAACGTTCCCTGAAAATGTTTTTTTTTTTTTTTACCATCACAAGTAACCATAATAGACCTAATAAGAACTTGTTGGGCGAGTTGGTGAGTACTTAACATCGTGGTTTAGCGCTAAAAAAGACAGACACATGTGAGAGACAGGACAGGCGTTAACCATAATAGAAATACGTTCTAGACGTTCACAGTCATTTCAGAGACGGCATAAGAAGTGATGGGTAAGACCAACCTGTCAAAATAAAAAGTTGAGTCAAATCGGTGGGATCCGAACCCACCGACGGAAAGGGCAACTTTCCGTCCGCTTTTAATTCATTTCAATTTACATCATAATTACTACACTACAGTTAAAGACAACAATTAATGCCCTCTATGCTTTCCTTGGCCTAATTGTCCGTTGGATTCATTTGGTTGTGTTTAAATGTTCATAGTTGCAAGCGTTTCCTGATAATAGGTATGGCGTTCGCAATACTTCCGGCGTAATTAAGTTGCGCTTTCACCCTGAGTTTAACTATTAAATGTTAGGTGACAGCCATGAAGTGTGTTGCAACTTTTGTCCAGTGTTGATAACGGTCCCGCGGAAGGAACAGCGGTGGCCTCGTCCTCGGTTCACGAAACTGTTTTAGTTATGCTCGTCATACCATCCATGTTTACCTGTGACCCTAAGTATGTACGCGTGTAAAGCCATTGTCATGAACGCTGTAGAAAACGCGCCGAAGTGTCATCACTTCCGCCCTTCTCAATATGTTAGAAAACCTTATTTTCTGGCCCGAAATTCCAAAAATATAACATGAGCATTGCCCAACTCATTTTTTATAACACGCAGTCCGGTTTAGTTGCTCTCCGATTGGTTAGTTTTCTGGTAGACAAATGTATATTGCAGCCAAACATCTGGGTGACCGTATACGTTGCCTATCGTTGAGCCGTTGGGCCGCTTCCATACGAGGCAGCAGCCGTTGCATCCAGGAAGCGCAAGAACTCTCGGGGGCGCAGTTGCCGTGCAAAGGATGGCCCAAAGCAACGAAATAGCGAGCCAAGAGGCGTGGGAGCTGGCGACATAGTCAGAGTTTCAATGAAGATGACGACACTATTTAAAGCTTGCGTTACACGGCGTTCTTCCACAGCTCCAACAATTAAGAACTAAATACTCGCTGTTCGAACCAGCCAATTCGAGCAACTGCTCCTCTTTTTACTGAAACATTCCACTGTGCTTGTCTGAACCCTTGCATAATGCACAAACCAGCCCCAGTCAAGCACACTGCCGAGGCAGGTTAAAACTTCAGGGGGAAGCAGTGCTCGCACAAGTGAACATAACCGTTTTTGTTATATACGAGCCGTTACCATCAACCTCAAAAAGAAAGCAAAAAATATTAGCGCAGCTTGCATAAAGTCGCGCAAGGATGGGTCACAGCAGAGCTGGTGGGCACCTAGCTAGTCCTGACCTGTCTAGGCTTTTGCTCTCTTAACCGTCTCTTTCCCACCCAGTGGCGTAAATCTAGAAAATCCCTATGGGGGCACACAACCTGATGCCATGGCGGCCATTTCGTTCTCCATAAATTTACGCTTTATATTTAATTATACAAAAATTAATATCATTTCTTCTTCAAATAAATTAAAAACAAAAAGAGCCCGAGCCTGGGCAGCCAACAGTTGGCAAAGTCGGCGGCTAATATGTCATTTGGGTTAAACCGCGAAATGAAAATGCTGGCATTTTTTTTTTCTTATAATACGTAAAGAAACAGCTTCTCTTTAACTTCAGCTCTAATCATGTGTACTGCTAGCCTTCCAAGATTTACACCTGGAATAGTTCTTGTAAAGCGTGTTTATATACACCAGTGTTTTTTTTTTTTTTTTTAACACGAAAGTGTTTTATGCCGGGGTCCACCACGGACTCCACTGACGCATTTCCGTCACGGATATGGCGCTCTAAAATATAAAGAACATATGGCAAAAAAAACTAGAAGAAAGTTCCGTCACCGGGAGTCGAACTTACGACCTCTCGATCCCCAGCGCGCAGCGCGAAACGACTCCGCCACAGACGGCACGGTCTTTGACATACTAACGGCGTGCTATTTATATACACCATTTACCTATGGTTGTACTCAGAGATCGTGGTACATCAGCGTGTTTTTGTTATCGCCAGCGAGATGGCGCGAAGGGCTCGAACGGCGCGCGGCGCCTCAAGCTTTCAGATGAGCGTGCGCCTCTACAAGCAGGGCGTGGTCGCTCCTGCGCGCGCGCTTATGTTGTACGTCTTGCGCTGTCACCGCAAGTTTGCGCTGAAGCTACAGAGAGCACGAAGGTCACTTCGCTCACTGCAGCGGCCGCTTTTGCGAAAGGAGCGTGCTGCTCACACACAAATAAGTTACAACTGTGACAGTTCGCGCTCATCCTGTGTATACTTGTGCGTTCGTTTCGTGCGTCCTCCTTTGTATTTGACCAGCGCGCTTTAACTGTCGAGCTGTGACAGTTGTTAGTTCGCGCTCATCCTGTGTATGTTCGTTCCGTGCGTCCTTCTGCTTGAGCAGCGCGTTGCAAGTTTCGAGCTGCTTGCCGTTCTTCGCGTGACATTGCAACTTGTTGCTATAGCATTCATTCCTTCGCCCTCGGGGCGAAACAATCCACAAAAGCTCAACTACGTCTGTGAAGACACGTTTTACTTTCGTGTTATACCGATTCCTATGACACAGGGATCAACCATGTCTTTTTCTATGACACAATTACACTCGAGCAATCGCATTCGTACTTCATTGTCAATGTCTTCCACAAATCGTCGACACGAATAAATAACGGTAGATGATTGGATATTCTTTACTTTGCGCTTCAAAGGCCCGAATAATAAGCCTCTGCGGCACGTCAGAAGCCACCCGTAGCATTTCAGAAAGCACGATGTCTACAGTGCCTTTTGAAACCAAGGACAGCTTTCACTTTTGTACTTCGTTTCTACTTCTTGGGAAGACTTAAGATTTCAGAGTTGATTTCAAGGAGAGTGCGCTATGGTCAACTGTCAAGCATTTCAAATACGCTGTTTGAAAGGTAAATCTCAAGGGGTGACACTTGCAAGGGATGTCCCTCCCAGCCTGAATGCAAGAAGGGTCAGGGCCCCCTGACCCCCTTATGATTTATGCCACTGTTCCCACCTCTTGCTATACTATACATAGCTACGCTTGCTCTTTCTTTTTTTATCTCGTTTTTGTGTCTTTCTATCTCTTTCGCCCTATGCATGTAGGCAAACCTCGACCATAACGACTTTGCTGTAAAACTCCTATAGCGCTTACGTGCCACAGAAATTGGGCAAGTCCCACTGCTCACGACACTGGCCCAATAAATACTAACAAGGGAACACACGGGCGGCGAACACCGATTATGGTCCGCACGTTGCAGCTTAACCACCTGCACCGAGTGCATGGGCGGTGAATGAGCGCGCGCCGGTTCATAATGATTATCATTTTATATCTATAGGACATACCGCAAAGCTCGACCGTATTAAGCCCGGCTGTGAAAGTGCACTGAAGGCCTTTTCGGCCAGACGTTCGACCGCGAAAAACAGCTCGGCGTCAGCGAACAAATTCCCCTATAGAGCAGGTATACCTCCAACAGGAATTGGGCGAATCCCATTACCCACCACTGTTACTCTACAACATGACGCATGCTGCTCAAATACCTGTTCAAATAGCTGCTCAAAACGCCAAGCGCATGCGCCAAGCCGTACAAGACGACACATGTCGCGGCAAACGGACACGTGATGCTCAAATGGAAACTGTTGAAGGACCATACGCTAAATTCAAAACTTTCTGAACCTTTCTGTATACCTTTCAAGATTCTGTGCCACCTCTGCGACGCGTGTGTGCCACACAGCTTCGCTGGCAATACACCTTCACAGAGTGGAATGACTCACGAATTTTTTTTTTTCCTCCCTCTAAAGGAGAGGTTCTCACAATCATTGACGAAGCGGTACGATGGTGCCTTGCTGGTGGGTTTCGTTTATCTGCGCTTTTGGTGCAGGCTCGTCGAAGTTGAGCAGCGCCGATATTCGAGCGAAAGCAATTCTTAGCGTACGCTTTTTTTTTGTAAACACCAAGCCGGGCGGCCTGGCCTTGCGAGACGCAATGATAAAGCAGTAGCGCATCGGTTCCGTATCGATTACAGGTACTTCCTTGATATCAAGGTGTAACACGTGCAGCTTTACAGACGAGTATGGCCAGTCATTAATAAAGTCACAGGGTCCCTTATGCATTCGCCTAAGGCGACTCGATCGAAGGCGAAAGACATATATTTCTGCTCTGTCGATGTATTGATCGTCCCCCCCCCCTTCCCCCCTCCGAAAGCTTTCTGCACCTAACATGGTTTTGCACTGCCTCCAGCATAGGAGGCATTGCGAGCTTTCCAGCATAGGAGGCATTGCGAGCTTTCTGCATCTCACCTGGTTTTGCACGGCCTCCGTGATCGGCCCACTTTTGACCAAGTGACGATATCGTGCACATTGTGACGTCATAGTGGTGTCATGATGGCGACAAATTTCGGCGATCTGTGACGCCATTATGGCGTCATATGGTTACGTCATCACGTGATTTTTTTTTGCGTCACTTGTGTTGACGCCGCCGCCGACGGTCAATTCTGGCGTTTGATGAGGCATCTAAGGCTTTCGCCTTAAAAAGCGTCTTGTGGCGCACTCGTGTATCTGTGTGGTAGGTTGCGGAGATGAAGAGATAGTTTTCTGCAGCACTTGAGCTCGGCGCAGCACGTTCCAAAATGGAAGGGAAAAAAAAAAAGACAGCCATGCATGTACCAGGACCCATGACAAATGACTGTTGACCATGGCGTGCGCAGGGTTCCCCATCAGGGAGGAAGGGGTTCATCGAAGCCCCCCTCCCTACTAAGTCAATGTACGAGGCACATTTTGCGCCCCCCCCCCTCTTAGGTGACTAGAGGGGGGGCTGCCTCCCTCCCCCCCCAAGTGCGCACTACCTATGCTGTTGGCACAGCTGGATGCAGGGAGGCATCTAGAGGTTATAGACGACAACCTTCACCTTCACGCCTTAGCTCTTCCCGAAGGCGGAGTTGTAGCGCTGGCAGGCTTGCAGGGGGAGTAGTGGAAAAGACAGGAGAGGCCCCGCCCAGATGACCGAAGCGCAGCAGCCAATTGCCTCCGCGACTAAAGAAATAGTCCCGCTCAAAAAATTGTGACTGCTGTCAGGGGCGTAGCCAGAATTTTTTTTCGGTGGGGGGGGGGTTAACCATACTTTATGTATGTTCGTGCCTGCGTTTGTATGTGTGCGTGTATATATGCGCAAGCAAAATTGAAAAATTTCGGGGGGGGGGTTGAACCCTCCTCCCTGGCTACGCCCCTGACTGCTGCCTCCGTCGGCGGGGTCACCGGCCGTCCGGCTCATGACGTCACCTGAAGTGCGCGCATATTGGTGGAGGCTCGTGTGCATCCGCCTTTGAGGGGAAAATGCCGCTGCCTTATAAAGTTTTAAACGACTATAGTATGCTCTCTACTTATAGTTGCTCCGACTAGTACGGGGAACAAGGGTGCGACGCCGAGTCAGCAGGGAAGGCCAGGCGTCAGACATGTGGGCATCTCAAGACGCGAGCTCCTGTAATTAAAAGAAAATACGAAAGGGTGAGTTGGTCATACCAGGGTCCTTCAAAGTATAAGGACCCTGGTCATACGTTCTGTGCAGCGCATTATAAAAGAGCGAGCCGCAACGTGTTAAGTGCGTTGCACCATGTCGCACAGCTGACAGACAGATTACATGCTGCCAACCTCTTTGACACAGTCTAGCATCGGCATTTATACCCTAGGGCCTAGGACATTGAGACATGGTGTCCTGGAGCTGCTGTTGGCCTTTCTAACGAGGCCATGTCAGGCAGGAAAAGAGGTTGCGTCAAGGCAGGGTGTCCCGCGGTTGGTTGCAGGAACCGCTCCGGCGACGCCAAGGGTTAAGCCATGAGTGCCTGTGTCTCGCAGTCATGCCTGCCCCGACTGCGAGGCGCACATGTCACGCTATATTAAGGCCCTTTCATATTGAGTAAAAATATAAGAAATATGGCAAACAAGCGCCACACGATACAAAACTGTGTAAAGGTTCCTTTGGCAGTTATACCTTCGGTTATCTCAGCGCAACGCTTTCTCTGTCTCTTCTCCCAATTTTGCAGTGCGTGCTAGCTGCAGACTGACATTTTCTCGAGTGTGCAGCTCGGGCAACTTTACTTGAAAGTAAAAGTTTGCGCGAAAAAACGGACACGTTCACATGGAAGGGCACGGGGACAAGCGCAACTCACAGTGCTTATTCATGGGCGGTACCACTGAATAAATAGGAAAAATGTAACATCAAGATCACATGCGCATGAACTAAGAATGAAATGCGAAACTACGAACGCGCAGCCAGAAACCCATTCTCTCCACTATTCAGGCTGATGGAAGGTTCACTAAAGCAAGCAGTTGCCTTCCTCGCCATTAAAGTACCACCGCGACTAAAGAAATAGTCCCTCTCATGCACTCGGCAGTTTTCTCGGAAGGCGGGGTCACCGGCTGCCCGGCTCATGACGTCAGTCAAAAGTGCGCGTCCATTGGTGCAGGCTTGTGTGCATCTGCCTTTGAAAGGGAAATGCCGTGTACTTCTAAAGTTGTATACGACTATAGCTTAATCCCATCCAGTCGAGGATCACACATGCACGCATTAAAATGCTCGGCTAAATTAGATTTTCCTTTTTCTTTACATTTTGCAGAATCTCTAATTGGGCAACTTTATATATGTATACTGTGTCTCTGTTAGGTTATTCCTCACACTTGTTTGGGTGCAGCACAAACACACACCTATAAGCGCGACTCAATGACAATGACGCTAATTTACAGCAAAACAAGAAAACAAGTCGAGCCAACGCCTCCTTGTCGAGCCATACGACTCGTCATTGAGTGCCTGAGACCATCTCTCGTGCTTCATGCTAGTTAAGAAACAAAAGGTGGACGAATGCCTCACGGTTTACGAAGTGCTGTGCAGACACTGGGGTGGCTCACAAGCGGTGCGTATAATTCGTGGCCACCGCAGTCGCTGGCTTGGCTACTGGCAACCGTGTCAGGATGTGAGGGCGGGCCCGGGATGTCCTGCAGTACACGAGACAGTACCACCGGTTGGTCCGAGCTGCGATTCTACGAGGATGTGGACATGTATACAGCGAGTGGATCGGAACGGACGCCCGATCTGCAAGTACGACACCAGGGCGCAGGGCCAGCCCGCATTTGTGCTGCGTCTTCTGGTACTGTCAGCCTGGTCTCTATCTGCCGACGTCCGCACCGTAACCTCGATGCCTCGATGTTCTTTGCGCGTGACCAAGGCTCATCCTCGTGCTGCTTCTGCTGATGATGATGTTCCTTTTCACATGGCTCATAGCAACACTGGGGGATTGGCCAAGAATTGTTCATATGAAATTTTAAATGTTTGGAGCGTTAACTAATGGTTCAGCACAAAAGAAAAGCAAACGTATAAAGGAAAGAGTGCAATAATTTTTTACTTGTACATTCAGACGAGCTAGCTAAATGGTTATTCTGAAGTGAAATTAGTGCAATTTGTCGTCTTTTATTCGCCGCCATATCGCTAAGTTCACGCTTTTCACTGTCCACATCGATCACACGCAAAAGTTCAGTAAGTGCAGTATTTATCCTATCTATCTGTTTATAAAAAAATCTTTAGTATTTTTCTTTTTGTCAATAGCAATACTTTCAAACGTTATAAACATATTTGTTTATAGCGGCACAATGGAGGCATGCGTATATGACAATAATGAAATAAAACATATACACCGCAGAGTATTAGAAAACAACGTGTAAAACTTCAGCATGCACTGTTGCCAACAGCGACGTTGCAGCGACAACGTCACGTAATTTATACCATGATAAAGAGATTCATGACCGTAGCTAATAGCACTAGCTGTAAATGCACGTACAGGGAGAATATCAATTGACTCAGATATCTCGTGGTTGAAGCACCCTTCCTGCCTAATTCTATGTATGTATGTATGTATGTATGTATGTATGTATGTATGTATGTATGTATGTATGTATGTATGTATGTATTAGAGGTGTGCACGGGCTCCGGGTAGCCCGAAAGCCCGAGCCCGACCCGGCCCGCGGGCCGGGCTCGGTCGGGCCGACGTATTTTAACCTCGGGCCCGGGCCGGGCTCGGGCTACTTGGAGTTTTATCGGGCCGGGCTCGGGCCCGGAGCAAAGCCCGACTGAAGCCCGAAATATAGAGAATGAGCGGGAATTGTTTTCCAGCACGCATACAGCGCCTTTTCCGCGACCGACCTTTACCGCTTTTCCTTTCCATTCGCTACTTTAAACAAATGGGGAGCAGGTAAAAACACTGCCTCTGTTGCAACAAACAGAGAAGTGACACCATGCACCTGAGCTAGTGACGGCGCCACGCGACTGTTCGCGTTAGATTTAAGGCCAAATCCCTTATGAGTGAAAATGCACGCGACAGCGACGAGCGACTGATCGCCTTCGTGCAAGATGACGCTTGCATGGGCATACCCCATACACGTGACGGCTTTGGCGAGCGAACTCCATTATTGCTCGCATGAGGCCGTCTACTTGTAATGTGTAATCTGTGTAATAAGGACTGTTCGTCGTGTGTCGTTTGATCTTATTTGACATGCTCAATAAAATGTCAAATTACCGGAAAACGAGGTCTTATTTTCGCAGCGAACCTTCAAAAAGCCGGGCCGGGCCGGGCTGGGCCCGGGATTGTGTTTTCGTACGTCGGGCCGGGCCGGGCGGGCTCGCAGCCACTTGCCGTCGGGCTCGGGCGGGCCTTCGACAAAGTCAGCGGGCCCGGGCCGGGCTCGGGCTCGGAAATACGGCCCGTGCACAGCTCTAGTATGTATGTATGTATGTATGTATGTATGTATGTATGTATGTATGTATGTATGTATGTATGTATGTATGTATGTATGTATGTATGTATGTATGTATGTATGTATGTATGTATGTATGTATGTATGTATGTATGTATGTATGTATGTATGTATGTATGTATGTATGTATTGATCAGTGCTGACCACTGCTGGCATGCCACTAAATATTCGCCACCGTTCACCACTCTTTAAATATCGAGGATGGACAGGCTAAACGGTATGCTCTGGCGCATGGTACAGTAACTTGTATACGTGACAACTGTATTGTCCTACTTTCTTTTTGACCGCTGGACATGAATTCATTGAAAGTCCATGAATGTAGTTGCTTGTTGCGGTGTGACTGTACTGTTCATAAATAAAATCCTTTGTGTGACCTCCGTTACCACTATTTGCCATCTCAGTATCTGTCCACTTTTGCTGTTACGTTTAGAACGCTCGGGGTGCGCAACGTTTTTTATATACCGGGTGTTTGAACAAATGCGTCCGAAAATCCTCAAAAATAGGAGAAAAGCTATAATCTCTCGCTGCCTTCATAATTATCGTTTCTGTGGTGGCAGACATCTTGAATTGACCTTAAGGAACCTCTGACACAAAATTTGGAAACTCGAGGTGTTTGTGTTGCATGCGTGGGCACTTCTGACCGATTATGACTAGCGAGCGTTGCCTTTAAGATATTTAATTTGGTTTTAAAGAAGCGTGAGGGCTCATCTGAGTTTTCAGCACGTCGCGACATCACCACTAGAGACCCAGGGCCGTACCCAGGTATTTTTTCCGGAGGGGGGGGGGGGGGTGTAGAACGGCTAACTTTGGCAACTGGTGGTCGCTGTGAAGGCGTGAAAGTATTTTAGTGTCATCCGAAAAGTTAAAGCACGAAAAAATTTCGGGGGTGTCCGAACCTACTCACCCCCCCCCCCCCCTTAGTTGCGGCCCTGCAGAGGCTCCTTACAACGTTAAAAAAAAAAAAAAAGAGAGAGAGTATTGTCGACGTCGCAGAACATTCACGGGACGCACACGAAACCACGGCTGGCACCCAACGAGGGCTCTTGTTCCTCGCCCCTCTCCCTCTGTTGTCGGGCTGCTCTCAAGGTGGTTTTGGCTGCTTACGCCAGGAATGCTTTTGTTTTTCCTGAGGGGGACACGCTCAAAGGACGCACATCGTTTCATTCACCGCGCGCGGGTCCCCCGATTTGAAAACTGCGCGTTTAGCGCGACCGAAGCTTGAGCACACGTGGTCTCAGGCGCTCCACCGCTAAGGGGCGCTAGTTTCTTACCATTTTAGGCGGGCGTTTTGAAGTGACGCTAAAACTGGTCACAATTAACGACGCTAGCTTTAATTATGCAATACGTTAGAGCATTTACGATCCAATTTCAGCATTACCGGACACAAGGCTACAAATTACAGTAAAAAAGTCACGAACAAAAATTTCGCTGTCAGGGGTCCTTTAAGGAGTATTATTCAAAAGAATTAAAATGATTACCTTTTTGATCGGATGATAGGCGGTCGGGTCAAACAGGAGAATAGAATTCATCCCTGCGAAGAGCCCAATATTATGTCCCTTTAATATTTTCGAAAAGCGGCCTCTGATCATTTTTACGGAGTGATGACCAAATTTACCGGCGAAACCGAAACCGAAGCGCCGATCAGCGCAAGTACTGTGCAGTACAACTGCCGTACCCTTGCAGAGGACTCAAGAATGATGCCACTGTGTCCGACGGCGACTGTCGATCATGGCTTCATAGAGATAATTATACTGCACGGCTGATCCGCCTCCGTGACTGTTGCGGCGGATCAGCTGACCGTCGCGGAGGCCACAAACGGCGGGGCCCACTACTGGTTCTTGTTAAAAAAGCGTCACTCTCTCCCTAATATTTCTTTTCTCGTGTCCTTGTTCCACGTCTAGAATGATGCATTCTTTTTATCATGACAGCTTTGTTTTTGCCGCGTGTGGTCAGCGGCGTCGTTGGCAGTTAACAAATGTACAGCCTTTGAGACGTGTTCTATCTTTAACACTGGGAATGTCAGAATGCGACCAGGAAATGCGTAGAACAGTCAATTTGTGCTGTAGAACTTGAGAAAATGTGGAGTAGTGGTAAGTGTGGAAATCCTTTGGACATTCCATGCAGTCATGGAGATGCTGCAGTGCATGCAGTTGGCTTGATTGTGGCGCCAGCCTCGGCAACCTTGCGCAACGCTCACCGGCCCTCCAATGGGCCCTCTTCGTGCTACTGTTATTCCGCGCAATCGCCCGTCGGTTGAAACTGTTGCGGTTAGTACTTGTCGTTGTGATTCGAGAACTATGTTCGAGATGACTTACTGCTGCGCATTTCGCTTCGGGTCAACTCTGTCCTCGACATCCCCTCCAGCAATGCGATAATGAAGGAGAAGAGAGTAACAATTCCGCAATGGTTGACGCTTGGCGCCTCGTTCGGTGTGGCAGCTACACTCACGCTAAAAGCGAGATTGTTTTAGACTGCGAGAACGTCGTGATTGGTCGCAATGTTGAGCCCAAGTATCGCCTCGACAGCGTCAACATCAGTCGTCAGCACGCTTGCTTGAGGTACAGTAGACACGGACAGTGGGAAATCACCGATCTTCGCAGTCACAACGGCGTGTTTGTCAACGGTAGAAAAATACAAGCGTCTCACCGCTTTGCGCTTCACGAAGGCGATATCATTGGTTTCGGGAAGCCTACGCCGACTGGTGATGATGTGTTCGTGTTCGCGTTGGAGAAGAAATCTGCGAGTGTCGTGGTCAAGAGCGAATCGCCCGATTCACCGCGGGCTGCGTCTCCTGGTTTGGACGCCGTCGTATTGAGCGACGATGACGATATTGTCGTCACGAAAGTGGTCATTGCGAATAGACGGCCGACTGTATCAACAAGTTCGGAGTGTGCACTTGTCGCGAGCACTCCGTTGACGACGACCCTTCCTGCTGCTCCGCCTCATGTCACGACCAAAAAGGAACCAGTTGATGAGGATGACAGCCTTGGTTACGGCGTTTCAGAGGCTCTCACAAGCCAGACTGTTGGTGCCGCCCACATCGACGTTGCAGCAACGGCCGACACGACGCGCTTCAAGAGCAGTCCCCGTCATCAAGTTACAGGGACCACATTCACGACTTCTTCCAAAACTGTGCCGTGTGAAGCTGCGGGGAGGGTAAAAATTGAACGGGACTGTGACTCCACTGACTCTCGATCGTCCTGTAGCCGTGACACGCAGCATAGCAGGCTATCAGTGCCAGTGGTCTTGACTGCTGCTACCAACAACTCACCTACAGCAACCGCGCCAGCACTTGCTCCTCATGCTCCTCGTACTTACATTAAACAGGAGGTACCCGAACACGCAGCTGGCATTGGAAGTATTCCTGTGTGTGAACCTGGAGATGTGTCAAGGTTTATCAAGCAAGATCCAGACGACTTGGACAGGGAGAAAGCCCGGAATGTGCAGAGAATGGTGGTGACAAGTGCTCACCAAAGTGAGTTTCGCAGTGATGTATTCCGACACAACATTGTCAGGAGTGTATCCAAGAGGACAGAACTAGCAAGCACTGTGTCAAGAGAAGATGAAGCAAACTCTTCTTGTCACAGTTCACCTTCCTCTTGCCGCTCCGAACATAGATCAGAACATCATGTTTTACACCAGAGTAATCCTGATGTACATGCCAAGAGAAATGAAAACACTTCTGTGCATTCGTTAGCACCAAGAACAGATTTCAGCAGCATTACTGTGAAAGAGGAACCTAGTGAATTTGACACGAGTAGCAACATGATGCAAAGCACAGTTGAGAGCCACATGCTGATGAATGGGTCTATTCCTTCTAGAAGTATTGAAAAAGCTGCGCAAAGTGGCTTTACATCGGGTTCCCTCAATGCCAGTGATACCGAGCAGAGCAGTATGTTTCAACATGAAAACAAGAAGAATGAAAGGTGCTCTAACTCAAAGTATGTGCCATGTGAGGAAAGGTCACATTCTCCCAAAGTCAGCAGTTTGCCAAACACTCCGAAATTGGATTTGTCCCTGTTGGTTAAGCCGTGCAGAATCGTTCTTGAGAAACTTGAAGGCAACATTCTTACTCGGCAGCAACCAGTTGCTCTTTTAAGTGGTCAGCATCTTGTCAAAAGTAGTTTGGACACAGAACTTGACCACAGTAATGTTGAAGCAGAACTTTCTCATGGCAGTGTAAACACTACTAATGAAGGCAGCCCTTGCGATATGTCATTTTCTCAGGATGATGTTATAATCATTCTCTCTGATTCAGATGATGATTGTAATCTAGAAATCAATCTTGAGATCAAGAAAGAAGCCGAGGAAGCAGAAGAGATAATTAGCAATGACGCGGATGTTGAGGCTGGCATTCCATGGATAAATGGTTGCTTGAATGACATTACTGAAGAGGGGAAAGCTGTATGTTCAGTAACGGAAGATGAGAATCTTGAGAAGAGACTAGTTTGGAATGAATCAGAGCCTGAGCAAGCTACAAGTGATAAGGAGCAACCAGAAAACGATTTCTTTCCCGTTTTGTCACAAGGCTTCTCTCAGGAGGAGGTGGCTCCAGCAGAGATTAAGGGAAGAGGCAGTGCTGCACGTGAAATTTATTCATCATCGTTCAATCGCTTTGCTCGTTTGGGAGGCAGAGCGAACAGAAGCCCCAAGAAAAAATCAAGCTTGAAAGAGAAGGTTATGAAGTCTATGAATCATAGGATACCAATGGCAGGTGGTGGGTCAGCAGTCCAGAAGAAAGATGGTGAAATGCTGCCAAAGTCCAGTTCTCTTGCCGAGTGTGAAGATAGTTCAAAGAAGTCCCACTACAAGGGTAGGTTCCAGTCCCGCTGGGCTCGTCTGCTAAGTACAGAAGAACCATCTAAGCCTGCTGTAAGTGCATCAAAAAGACAGCAAGGAAGAATGGTTAAACTTCTTAATGACATACAAACAGCCCCAAACAAAGTAAAAGCTACCACGTCACTTGGCAGTCCCACTAAAAGAGCCAGGCTATTGAACCAGTCTCGTGGTATTATGCGGCATCCAGCGAAAGAGCAAGCTTCAAACTCATTTGATGTGTCCGCCGAAGCGGTGAAGCAATCAAACCAACATCCATTTGTTGCTCAGCCGCTTCAGGACAAAGCTCTTGAGGCAAGCTCTGTCTCCATTGAAAGGACAAACCAGTGGTGTCCATCTTCGAATGCTACGGACATACTTCCTCAGCCGAAAAATGCCCCAATGTCAGATTCTGTTCGTGCTGAAACTGAAAATCGATTGAAACCTTCTCTGGAAGAACATGGATCTGTTCCTCAGGTGGACACTTCTACTAGAGCAGAGTCATCAGTACAGCAAGAAGTGGGCTTTTCCGTGCCAAAGTTTAAGCAAGCTGTTCGAATTTCAAGGGTGGCAAAGGGCTCGCCAGTGTATGCTGCCACTGCGAGTGACTTCCCTATAATACACAAATGCCTGGAGTTGTACCAAAGTTTTCTGTGCCCATGAACACTTCCGCACCCATGGACACTTACGTGCCCATGGATACTTCTTTGCCCATGGGCCAGTTTCCTGAACATATGGACATAGATGAACCTGAAAGGAGGTCACGTGTGCACTTTCACATAGAAGAACCAAGTAGCAGAACTGATGAGCAGAGAGCTGAATTTGCACAACGTGTTAGGGCATCACTGAAGAAGAGAAAGGTAGAACAGAGCCAGAGGAATAAGATAAACTTGGGAGTCTTCATTTCTAACATCCTTAACTGGAAAGTTCAGTGGCTAAAAGAGCAGCTGCAGTCATCAGTGCTTCCACCTCTGCTGGACATGGACAAGTTTCGAGCCAAACGCTTGATGTACAGTAGCGTTGAGGAATACAAGCTAGTGAACTATCAGTTTTTGTGCCTCGAAGTTTGGCAGATTGTCTTCCGCAACTGGCGAGAATACTTTGCTCAAACCAAACGCATGACATTCAGTTCTGCTGTTGTGCACCACACATGCCCTCCTGGCGACACCATGATATTAACGTGTGTTGTTTTAGCGACACCAGAGCAGATGCACAGATCTTTGTACCCCACTGAAGGCAACCTTGTTCGCTTGGATCTGCGCATTCAAGACCAGCCAAAAGCTGCGATGCCAGTATTTGGATTTGTGACTCAACACAAGCTTGTGAGGGACCCTCGTTCATTTAAAAGTGCCATCCCAGATTTGCTGCAAAATGTGTATACTGATGGGTGCGCTCCTGTCACACTGAAGGTTCAAGTGAGAGCAAGGCCTGTGACTCTGGACTTTCGTAAAGTTCAGCGCTTGTCTGTAGTGAGCAAGATCACTCCTACTTTGCGGCAAATGGAAGCTGTGTTTGAGCTTGAAAAATCAGTGTTCGTTGAAAGCATTGTCAGGCCTAATGTGTGCCACTTTTGGTGTCGGAAGGGTGTTCCTATGCGCTCCAGATTTAAGGAAAATTTCAACATTGAACAAGAGCAAGTAATCAGTTCTGCTGTTGATGCTATGAGAGTGCGTGGAAGTGAACCTAGAATTATAATCCTGCATGGCCCACCTGGCACAGGCAAGACGCACACACTTGTTGGTATGGTGACAGAGATCCTTCATCATAACAGCAGACAGACCATGCTGATTGTGGCACCATCCAATGCTGCAGTTGATGAGATTGGTCGTCGACTTTTGGCTCACAGGCAGCAGCAGTACAGGCAGAAAGTTCCAACAGAACAAGTTTTGAAGGTGGTCCGAGTCGGCCAAACCAACAAGGTCCACCCAGAGGTTCGTGGAATATGTCTTGAAGAGCTGTTGCAAAAGAACATTCAGAAGGACGAGAATGAACGTTGCAGAGAATGTGACATGACCATTTGTGCATTAGAGACTGAGATGAAACACTGTGCTGACAAAAAGCATCAGCTTGATAGGTCTGCCACTCGGGATGTTAGAGCTTCTAGACGTCTTGAGTTTCAGATAAATCATTTGCGGGCTCAGATCCAGCAAGCTAAGGAAAAGAAGAAGCTCATAACTGACAGCAATGCCCGGCAGTTCCGTAATGTTAATGACAGAAATCTTCTAATTCTACGTAATGCACACGTCATTCTTTCCACTCTGAACAGCTGCCGTAGCCGTCTGATGGAAGAGGCATTCGGCCGCAACAGTTCTCATAACTTCTCGTGTGTTCTTCTCGACGAAGCAACTCAGTGCACCGAAGTTGAAGCTCTCCTCAGTTTGCAGTACCAGACAAGCAAGCTGATTCTTGTTGGGGATCCTATGCAGCTGCCTGCTACAGTCATGTCGCAAGACGCTGCAGATCGTGGATTCCAGGAATCGCTTTTTGAGCGCTTTTACAACTACCTCAATCAAGAAGCTGACCCCAAGCCCATTTTCACTTTGAATGAGCAGAGACGGATGCATTCAGAGATTTGCTGGTTCCCATCGAATTACTTTTATGGTGGGAAGCTTCGACCAGTTGTTGGCCTGGACGCCATGTATGCACCGTTCCCATTGATTCCATACCTTGTGTTTAACATTGAGGACAGCCCCGAGGCTAGTGAGGGCACTAGTACATCATGGCTAAATCGTGGTGAAGCTGCCTTTGTTGCCCATCTTTGCTTAGCTATTTCCCGGCTAGTTGGGGATGCGTCTCTCGGTGTTATCACGCCATACCAGGCACAGAAGGCTGCTATCACAGAACAGCTTCAAGAGAGTTTTGCGCCAACGGCTGCAACTTTCGACGTAAATACTGTGGATGGCTTTCAAGGGCAGGAAAGGGATGTCATTGTACTGTCATGTGTGCGTGCCTACAATCCAAGAGGTAACATTGGTTTCGTTGCTGATGCCCGCAGACTGAATGTTGCCATCACGAGAGCCAGGAAAGCTTTGTATATCTGTGGGCATCTCGACTCTCTTAAGGACAGTGATGAGTGGAAGGCATTGATTTCTGATGCCTATTGTCGCTCTAAAGTGAGAGATATCTCGGCTAAGTGCTCTTCTGACCTTCTTGCGAACATTATCAAGAAACCCTGTGTGAGCCGATGGTGATGAAGTTGGGGGCTCTGCATTTGTACATTTCTGTTAATACATATCGTGGACTTGCCTACACACTGTGCGAAGTGTATGTAAGCGCTGAAATCTTGTGTTTTTATGCAGGCCAACTAAGGCCTCCAAAGGATTGTATATGCAGGTTCCATTTCAATTTTAGTGGTTTGAGTTGTTATGCTTGATATTTCCCCCTCATGTCTGGCTTTCTGATTAGCATGGGCTGCGTCTCTTCGTGATTGTGTAATTGTCCTTCCATTTAACTGACACTATTTCATTTAGTGAACACTGTGAAAACAAGTGTTCAAGTTATGCCTCAAGATGCAAATGACTACATAGCTGTTTTTTGTGATATAGAAGTCACTTTTGTTCAAGCCAGAAAGCAGAGTTTGCTAGTAATTGTACATTAATGCACATCGAAATGAAAGTTTGAATTATCACTGTTGTTGTGGTCACTTTTTTTTTATTGTAACCCCTTGACGACTTAAGTTCATGACACACCGCAATCACATGGAGGGCAAACTTCATTGTGTGGCTGTTTCAAGGTCGTCCAGCATTGTGCCTTACACAACTGTATACTTGTGGCTTATTTTTGTAGCTTCATACTTGTAGCTTCATACTTGTAGCTTCATACTTGTAGCTTCATTTTTGATGCTTCTGTCGTTCAAGGTATCGCAGACTATTGGAACGCAGACCCTTATTTGATGAGTGTTCTACCCAAACCACCCACCTGCCCCCCCCCCCCCCCCCCTACGAAAAGCAGAAAGAGCAATGCAAGGTTACTGATCGTTTCTGCAAACTTGACTTTTAAATGAACAACAAACAAGTAATTTAGGTGGGCAAAGTATATTTTAAGCATTTTTACTCGTTAAGCAGGATAAAGTTCATTATCGTAAGAGAAATTAAAAGTGTAGCATTCATTTGCAGAGTGTTGTGCCAGAACTTCGGCAGTAATGTGTTAGTGTGATATAATGGATTTGATATCATCTCGTATTGGGGCTGCTCTGGTGCCGGTAAAGTCCTTAAAATTTGCTTGGTTGAGCCCTTGGTTATTTTAGAATGCGATATGGCCACACTTTACAAATAAGTGCTAAACGTGTGGATATTGTTAAACTTCATAATATCATGGCTCACTGCTTTCACAGCCGTGGTGTCATTTGTCATTCATTTTTGCATTTTTTGTCGGACTTCGTAAACCACCCTCCAGGGGTGAAAAGTGGCCATTTAGCTATCTCGGAAATGCAAGTCAATAGTGCAATTTAACTTGAATGTTTCTTCAGATTACCATAATTCTGCACAGATGATTGAAGGTGTTTTGGATTTTGGTGCATCAACTTATGTATTTACATACCAACATTTTATTGGGTTGAAAGCATAAAGAGTAGATAGAATCTTGTTAATACAGAGTGCCAAATGTAGCCTACCCATGCACTAATGAGTATGAATTTATGTCTCTTAAGTGGCTGCTGCGAACAAAAGAATGTGATGACACGGTAATGTTGCCTAAAATAAAAGCCAAGAGGTTTCATGCCTGCTAATGATAAAATTTTTCATGTAGCTTAAGAAGTTGAGCTCGTTCAACAATTTCACAAATATTTTGTCTGTGTGGAAAATAAATACTGTTCATGAGAAAGCTGTGTTTCTAAGTCTGCAACCATAGCTTCAGAAGTCTAATTGTAAATGGGCACCGTAGGGGTGAATTCTTCAAGCAAGCTTGTTCGGGGACGTTCCTGAAACAGGTGGAGTAGTAGGAAGGTCGCGAAAAAAGTGGCTGTGACTTAAAAACTGTGTGACTTGTTAGTTTGAGCTGTTCCAAGTTTGCCACTGGATCTGAGCCACATCTTAGTCTAAATAATTAACAAGTTAAGTGTGTGGGTAGCCTGCATGTGTGATATAAAGAAACCTTGCAAAACCTGTGCTGCCCGCTCTTCCTCCACAATTTTGTGTGTCCAGGCAAAACATTTGCGCACATTTAAGTGCACAGAACTACAGTTATACTTTTAATGTTGTCTCTCAAAAGTACTGAGTAAGAGTACTGCCTGTTTTCTGTGACTGCGATGCTGGGCAGGCAATGCCAGCAGAATTTTGATGCCACAATGACGCTGTGTATCAACGATTCAAGGTTTCCTTGATGTGTACGACACTTATGCAATACTGTACTGAGAAAATTACCGGTACCACTTCACAAGCACTGTTACCGCTAATGTGTGACACCAGTAGTCTAGAACGTTTCCCCTGGGACACTTAACTGTTGAATCCACGTGTGATGACTACCGTGCTTCATAACAATGTCTGTGCAGTCTGCAGACATGAGACATGGTAGTCATGCGGACACATCTTTGTGGCTGCATCACTCGTGTTTGTACATGCAGTGCCCGAGTGCAGCGATAGCTTGTTGAGTGAATACAACTGCAGGCTGCTTTCGTTTCTGCAAGTGGAGGCACGCACTTGTAATGGCCCCATTTCAGCGGCATGATTGTGTTTTCCACTATTAAAAGCCTACATTATGCTTCCAATGACGCAGTATGGTGCGCTTGCTGCTGAGAAAATAAGTGAACATGCGTGGCAGTCAGGGGCTATGTTTCTTTGTTAAGGCTTCCATCATGCGTCTCTGCATTTTCGAAAATCTCCTGTACCTGAGCCAAGCGGAGGAATGACTTTATTAATATTTAGCAAAAATGCAGTGTCCTTTAATGGTCCGTACCTAGGACGGTGCAGTGCTCACCTGTAAGTGCTGCACATCCTTCGTCTTTTGGTTGTTCCTGTTCATGGGTGAAGTTCTCGATTCACATCCTGGAGTAATCGGTAGACCTGTGTGCACATTCCAAAACGATGGATGACGTCTTTTGGTGGTTCCTGCTTATGGGTGAAGTCCTCGATCCACATCTTGGAATAATCGATAGACCTCTGTGCACTTTCCACAACGATAGATGATGTCCTTTGTCCTTTGGTGGTTCCTGTTCATGGGTGAAGTACCCAATCAACATCCTGAAGTAATCGATAGACCTCTGTGAACTTCCCAAAACAATGGATGATGTCCATTGGTGGTTCGTGTTCATGGGTGAAGTTCTCAATCTACATCCTGGAGTAACCGGTAGACCTCTGTGCACTCCCCAAAATGATGGATGATCTCCTTTGGTGGTTCCTGTTCATGGGTGAAGCCCTCGATCTACATCCTAGAGTAATAGGTAGACCTCTGTGCACTTCCCAAAATTATGGATGATGTCCTTTGGTGGGTCCTGTTCGTAGTTGAACCTCAATCCACATCTTAGAATAATCGGTAGACCTTTGTGCACTTTCCAAAGTGATGGATGATGTCCTTTTTCCTTTGGTCGTTCCTATTGGGTGAAGTACTCAATCAACATCCTAAAGTAATCGGTAGACCTCTGTGAACTTCCCAAAACAATGGATGATGTCCTTTGGTGGTTCCTGTTCATGGGTGAAGTCCTTGATCTACATCCTGGAGTAATTGGTAGACCTTTGTGCACTTCCCAACATGCTTCCCAAAATGATGGATCATGTCCTGTTGTGGTTCCTGTCCATTGGTGAAGTTCTTGAACAACATCCTGGAGTAATCGGTAGACCTCTGTGCACCTCCCAAAATGATGGATGATGTCCCTTGATGGTTCCTGTTCATTGGTGAAGTCTTCGATCGACATCTGGAGTAATCGGCAGACCTCTGTGCACTTCCCAAAATGATTATGTCCTTTGGTGGTTCCTGTTCCTGTGTAAAGTCCTCAATCCACATCCTGGAGTAATCGGTAGACCTCTGTGCACTTCTCGAAGCAATGGATGATGTCCTTTGGTGGTGCATGTTCACAGGTGAAGTCCTCGATCCACATCCTGGTAGACATCTGTGCACTTCACAAAATGATGAATGATGTCCTTTGGTGGTTCCTGTTCATGGGTGAACTTCTTGATCCACATCCTACAGTAATCGGTAGACCTCTGTGCACTTTCCAAAACGATGGATGATATCCTTTGGTGGCCTATCACATCGTCAGCTACAACGTGAGTTAGCCTCTATGTAAAAAAAATGTTGGGCAGAACCAACTTGGGTTGTTGTCAGTGTATATGTGAGAGCATCATTGGATTGAGATTGAATAAGGTTAATGGTGCTGCTGTAGCAGCATGTAGCCTGCATCAGCAAACGTTCGCCTTAATTTAGTGAACGCTACCATCACTAGCCAATATTAGCCAGTTCTAACCGATGCTGTTGATATGCTAATAAATCCAGTATGTCAGGACCTTATTGCTCACCGTTTGCTATTCACAATTCACCAATCAAGAGTTGGGACTGAATATATATCTATGAGCATGCATTCCAGACTGACGTTATGAGATGGATGGCCGGTGACCTCACCTTCGGAGAACGTTGCCAGGTGCATGTGCGAGACTATTTTTTTAGTTGCGGAGGCAATTGGCTGCCACACTTTGGTCGTCTGGGTGGGGCCTCTCCGGAACTTCTTAAGTTGTATTCGACTAAAGTCTGCTGGGTTGTGGATCTGTTGCTGTACCATCTTAGCCATTAATATGTTTTAAGCAAGTATGTATTTTTGTATGGGATCTATATGACCAAGAACCAAATGCTTCTTTCTCGTGTGATGTGGCTACACCTCTTTTCACATTGGTAGTTTGCATTTTTTTGGGGTGCTCTTGCCTCTTGTACTTGCATTCTGTCACACAGGAGTGATGTCACAGTCTGTCATGCAAGAGTGACGAACTGTGACTGTCTGTGTGTCTGCTGTGTCATGTGCTGTCTTTCCCTCTCCTTCCTCTCCATCTTTCAGTCCCCCCCATCCTGCTCCCATGTGTAGGGTAGCAAAGCTGTTGTCCTAAACTAATTAACCTCCCTGCCTTACCTTCTATGTATTCTTCTATGATATAATATATGGGTACAGTTGTGAAAGGGGGCTTGTGTTTGGAGGCAGTGGCTTATAATTGTCATCATGCGTAAGCTTGCTCATTTGCTATAAAACGACATATGCAGTTTAGAGGAGATAAAAATTAGGAACGTACATCCTTTATTCTTTCGGGCAATTAGTTTCAGCCGGAACAGGTCAGTGAAAGCTAATTTACCAGCAAGTTCAAACAACAATTGTGTTCTGGAGGAAACTAGGGGGTGGGAGGATGCAGCTGCCAGCCAGCACTTTCTCTAATGCAAGGAGCCTTACAAGGTCAAGGCCACATGTCAGTGTGTCACCCAAGCTGTCTTTAAACGTTTCTTACTTGAATCTGTTATTTTGCAATCAGCCAAACAGTTGCTTACCCTGCCACCAGCTTGCCTCGCAGAAGCAGGAAAACTGGAGCAGGCAGGGTACAGCCATGGAACCCTGGCTTGAGTCCTTGCAGTCTCCGTGCCGAAGCCACTGCGTGGATGAATTGGAAAAGTGTGCTGATCGTAACAGGGTGTTGTATTTCCCTAGTCTTCCTTTCTTTCTCTTCTGCATTTCTTTTCATTCTGCAGTTCTGTACCTGCGTAATGTTGTGAATTAAGTTTCGTCCTATTTGTCAATTGATTGATTCGTGATACCTCGCATCCCAGTGCAACTCTGGGGCAATCAGAGGTACTATTTGAAGGTCTATAAAATAATTTATGACATCTAGGTTCTTTAAAGAGAGTTGTAGCATGCCATGATTTACTATGCACTTCCGCGATCCGCTGCTGGGATGAAGCGTCTGCCCACGCATTACTCCGCCTACTGTGGCTGCTCCTATGAGGCCAATGCTACGATCCAGATGTCCATGCGTGAGCTCCATTAGAATACCATACGGAGCTTGGGCATGTACACTTCACTTGGAACATCGGTCCTGTAGGAGCTGAAATGGTTGTGGAGTCGCACATGTGTGGACATCCCACCATGGTATGCCCTAACTCCCTAATTACTGCATTGGTGAGAAATTGTGTTGAAAAGGAGATGTTGTTGGAGCCAATGTTTTGACAAGAGGACTTGTTGTCAGTCTGGCAGATGCCCTTATAGCAGTGTTTGTGTGTATGCCTTGCTCAATTTCCCCCCATCTCAAAGGTAAAAGAGGAAGAAGAGCAAGCTTCTACACGAGAAATGGAAAGTAAGGGAAAGGAAGGGGCTATTGGAGACAGAAATGATAGTGGTGTTACGAGGGGAGTGTTCGGGCTGTACAGTAAGAAAGGACGAAAAAGGGGGGATTGGGGTTCATAGGTGATTACTGGTTTTGGTCTCTTTCACAGGATGGGCATGGCACAGAGGGTGGCAGAAAATAGCATCATTGTTCTTTCAGAAAAACACCTTGTGGAGTAGGCAGCAAATGAAAATAAAAATTTCGTGGCAATTTCTACCAGTGGAAGATGACTGAGCGAGGTGACTATCCCCTGCTTTCCTTGGCACATGTAGCTCTCAAGCTCGATCTTCTCGTCCTCCATTTATGAGGTTGAAGGTGAGTGAGCAAGGCACACATAAACACACTGCTAAGGAAGGCAATGGCTGCCCTGATGAGGATGAGTCATTTTGTTTAAACATTGGCTCCAGTGCTGTTTCCTGTTCAACGATTTGTCATCACCTCAAGCCCCTTCTTCCCCAAAACTTGTGTCTTGATTGAATTGTCGCATAGTCGCATTGCCATGTTGTGCATGTTCACGCTAGAGTGGTTCTCAAAACCATTTTTATTCTATGTACTGAATCCACCCGCAGTGTTGAACAGTGAGGACAAGATCTGTGGTCAAGCAGCACATTTGGTGTCAACAAATTACTACTAAACCACGTATTCACGCATGTTCACGTTTCTGCACACAAGCTATGCAGTAATGTTGTGAGGACGAATGTGTACTATGACTCCCTTTGAAGGAAGAGTGGTGATGGCAGATGTATGCACAGGAAACTATGACAGAATATCTTGCAACAATTAAGGATTACTTACACCATGTGTCACAGTGGTGCATACTAATTATTCTGCAGGATTTTGTCATGAGTAGGCATTGACACATACCATATCAGTAAATCAATGAAAAATGAGTGGCAAGAAAAATATGTGTTTAGAAATACTAGTATGTTTTTGACATACCTGTGAAATGACTTTATTCCTTCAAGTATTATGTAGCTTTTTTATTTTTTCAGAATGAAGATTTGCTTATTTGCACTATATTGTCAGTATGCATATAGGAGTTTTATTATAAGCCTGTTTGCTTACATTACCATCTGGTTCATTTTTGTGTATGTAGTGTTGTAGTGGTGTGTGCCAATAAATTCAGGCCGAGCTCATTAAGAAAAGGGAACAAAGAAATACCAGGACGAGACCAACGATGTTCTATTAGCGACAACCTTGCGCTGATGGGTGAAATTTTTGAAATCAATGTTTGCCTAAGTTGCTTCCACTTATATTCTGTAATGAAGTGTGGTGATGTGCGATGTATTTCTGATTGACATAAGCAGCAAGGAAAGCAAGAGAAGTGAGCGAATGATACCTAAAGAAGGAACACATTACAAAAGATAATACAAGTGAAATATATAGAAAAGGTGAGAAATATGAAGCGGCAGCCAGTAAATCAAAAGCATTAAGAAAAATAAGCACTGTCTTCACTTAATCTCAATGCTATAATCGAGTCGTAAAAATTATCGCATCTTCGCACTAGTGGGACCAAGCCTGAAGGAAGAGCGTAGCTGGGGGGCCTTCCTCGTGTCTATTTTCTTTCTTACTTTCTTCTCTTTCTTTCTCTTTCTCCCTGTTTCTTGTATCTCTTTTTTCTATCTGTTCCTTTGTATTTTTTCTTTCTCTCTCTCTTTCTTTTTCTCATCCTTTCTGTCTATTTCTTTCTTCCTTTATTTCATTCTCTCTGTCTCTGCTTCTTTCTCTATCTATTTCTATGTCTTTCTATCTCTTTCTACCTGATTCTGCTTCTTTCTGTCTTGCTCTCTGTTTTTTCTGTCTCTTTTTCGTGCCTGAGTCTTTCTCCGAGTTTTTATGTCGTTCTATCTTTTGATGTCTTTATTCCCTTTATTTCTCTCTATCTTTCTCTTTCTATCGTTTCATTTCTCTCTCTCTTTTTCTATCTTTCTTTCTCTCTCTATCTCTATTTTCTCTTTCTATCTGTTTCTTTCTCTCTTTCTTGAACTAGTCGTGCCAAGCCTGAAGGAAGTGCGAAGCTCGGCAGCCTTCCTTTTTTTCTTTATTTTTCTCTTTCTTATTCTCTTTCTCTCTGTTTCTCGTATCTCTATATTATATGTTTCTTGCTATTTCTTTCTTTCTCACTCTATCCATTTCTTTCTCTTTCTCGCTCTTTCTATATTTCTTTCTCTTCCCTTTCTTTCTGTCTCTCTCCCTCTCTCTGTTTATCGCTTCCTCATTCTTTCTATCTCTTCCTCTCATTCTCTTTTTCTTTCTGGCTCCCTGTTCCTTTCTCTAGCTTTCTTTGTTTCTCTCTTTCTCTCTCGTGTCTATGTGTTTCTGTCTTTTTATCTATTTATGTCTTTATTTTCTCTACCTCTCTCAATTTTTCTCTTCCTCTTTCTATCGCTTTCTCTCTCTTTCTCTCTTTCTTTATCTCTATTTTCTATTTCTTTCTTTCTCTCTTTTTCACGTGTTTGTTTTCATTTGACACTCGCACCTGCTGTACACAGTAGTGGGGCTTGCCCAATTCCTGTGGTGCACAGCCACCTGAGAAGTTTTGCTCGACGGAGCACAAGTTACCGATAGCTTAAGCAGCTTTACTTTAAAGAGAATGAACAGAGCGTGTGCCGATTCATGATGATGATAGTTTTTTACGATGAAGCACAAGTTACCGACAACTTAAACAGCTTCGCTGTTAAAAATTTTTCATTAGCAATGATTACTTCGTTAGAAAAAATGAATTCGCGAAAGCCCTAATTCCTTGCATGATTGCCAAAACTCGAATGTAAAATTGTGCGTCACAATGAAAAACATCGTGTCAAATTATTTCCAGCTCGCTACTAATTTCCTAGTTACATTTTTGTACATTTGACGACTGCATTGTAAAACGCAAATACATAATGAGCAAACTGAGCATGTGCCCATGCTTTGTGTGCACTCGACAGCAGTGCTCTGAAAAGGAATTTAGAAGCACTTTTTTTATTGTCGCATGACTGCTTGGTCATGGCAGCATCCAATGAGTAAATTGTTGCCTTGTCACTTTTTCGTTGTTAGCAAGTAAGCTGCTGTGCAGAATTTGTCTCTTTAAAACCGCTTTTGGGAGCTTTGCTGTTGGGCACACATGGGGAGCGGGTGCACGCTCAGTGAGCCCGTTATTTATGCTTTGCGATGTAGCTTTCAAATGTTGGAAAAGTAACTGGAAAGATGCAGTAAACTGGACACTCAGACGTGATGCGCAATTTGACACATGAGCTTTGGTGATTATGCAATTGCTTTACAGTATTTATAAACTTATTCACATATATGCTGTTTGACCCAGCGGATAACAGCCAAGCTAAACCTAAAGAAGTGGGCAAAGAAAACATTGCTTAAAATCTAAATGCTAAATGCTATGAACCTGCCGCGGTGGTCTAGTGCTTATGGTGCTCAATCGATGACCCGAAGGTTGCGGGATCGAAGCCCGGCCATGATGGCCACATTTCTGTGTAGGCAAAATGCTAGAGGTCTGTGTGCTTAGATTTAGGTGCACTATAAAGAACCCCAGGGGGTTGAAATTTCCGGAACCCTTCAGTACGGTGCCTCCCATAATCATATTGTGGTTTTGGGATGTAAAACCCCAACAATTATTATTGAATTCAGCGCATAGCACTCAGTTTGGTCAGTTCACAGGTTAGCCGTTCTGATAATCTTATAATTTAGGTGAGAACAGTGCCAAGGGCCCTGTGTGTGCATGTAAGTCAATCTGATGCTTCCACATTGAGAGAATTTTCTTACATGTGCTCCTCATTCTAAAGCAGAGCCTCGGCAATGGGTGACTGCAAGCTGTAATTGCTGAAGCTGGACATTTCAGCCTGCCGGCTCTTCTGGTGATGGAAGGTGCAATGGCCCTTCCAGCCACGTCTCTGGGGCGATACTTACTCCACCTGGGAGACCAAATGGGGAAGGAGCACATGCAGCGAGGTATTAGGACATGGTTCTTTTTTTTTTATTTGGAGAAATGATTATTGAGCTTGGAAGATATCGTAGTATGTAGGGAGGCACACAGATTTGTGGTGTTGATTGATCATAAAATTTGTGGATCTTTCTTGTATCAAAGCAACCATGAGTCTGTGTGAGACACCGCTGCTGGGCTCTGGATGAATTGTGACTTTCCTAGATGCTGTAACGTCCACTGAAATCTAAGTATCAAGCATTTCTGCATTTTTCTCCCATCGAAATGCAGCTATCATTGCTTGAAATTGAACCTTGACCTTGTGTGCACCTAACAAAACAAGTTTGTTATGCATATTTTTCTTTTTTATGAAAGTAAATCAGTGCTAATTTTAAACTAAGCCAGCCCTTTATGAAAGTAAACCAGCATAATGAAAGGGAAAAACAGAGCTTATACGACGAGGACAGGAAAGGAACGGCACACGATGCACTGACTAACAACACAGTTATTGCAGCAAGGCAATATATGAAAAAGCAATGCCTCCTAGCACATGTGCAGTACACATCGTAACGTCACCGTGAGTAAAAAAGCGTAAAAGAGAAGCTAAAAAAAAAAAAACAAATTTCTTCACAGCTGTGAGATCGTCAGGTAAAGATAAAAGAGACAGATACACGTGACCTTAAGGTGCACTATCTAAGAAACTAATTTCTTTCCTCCTAAGGGATAACGATGCTGTGCTAACACACAAGTCACCCTTCTTAAGAATTGCATGAGCTTCCACCACCAGTTGCGCGAACCTTGGTGATAGCTAGCTAGCACCTTGCAAGAAGGAAAGTCCGGTGAACAACTGCATTTTCCATAATGTAGGGCCAAATTGCTTCCCTGCCTGTGGTTAAAGTTATTAGAATGCTCTTTCAGGTGTGTGTTGAGGCACTTCCCTTTCTGGCCTATACAGGTTCGACCACAGGATAGGGGGAACCTCATACACTACACCTACAGGTGCACATTCACAAATGGACTCGCATGCTTGGCGTCGCATGCAGCCTTCTTGGGTACCTTCTCGGTTCACACGTTTTCAAATTCTGCCCGACTCGTTAGGGGCTGAAAATACAACGGGGATTCCTACCCGCACTGCTACCACCTTGATGCAATGTGAAACACCATGAACATGGAGTTTCTCATTAATATTGTGTTTAACAAAGAAAGACAAGCCCTTAAAAAAGTCATCTTCTTTCCTTCATCCATGAATATAGGGATATTACACTAGCCTTCTTCCAGTCACTTACGGATTTTTTGGGGGGTTGCGGATTGTTCCGTAAGGAATTTAGGAGGGTTGCAGCAAGATCACCTAAAAGCGGAGAAGGGAAACCTAGGGTCAGTCGGTCTTCTTACTTGAGTCAGGAAACTTAAGTCAATCTTATGGACACATGACCTCGACAGGGTGTTATTGTGGGTGGTGAGTCCTGATGGCCTGCTTCACGAGTTTCAAATGGGTGTAGTTAAAAGAAGGATGCCTTTGTTCGAGCGTGGGGCATACTGCCAGCAAACATGATCCCCTCGAAACGTAAGGCTTGTGTCAAGGAATCTCAGCTCACTGTGCGTCAGGAACCTCAGTTTTGAGAAGGAAATTAGCTAAAACTCGGCTGAACGTGGCAGAAGTAGATGTCGCTTGAGAGGTCACATCACTGTCTGTCTTCCGGAAAATGATCGATCAGGAAGTCGTCGATTTATCCAAACACACTGATACGCGCTCAATCCGGAAAGCTCATGCCTCGAGTTGTCTGTACATGCTAGCCAACAAAAGGTCGCTCAGTACAGGCTCAAGACAGGAACCAATGCAGAATCCTTTTTTCTGTACCATCACATTCGTCGCTGAAGGTGAAAACGGTAGAAGTGAAGGTAGCACAGCAAAAGCTCCAAGAAATTGTCGACGTTGATTCCCGCAGAATTCTGAAACTGCACGCTACCTGCTTTGTCAATAGCTTGCCTCACTACTCGGCACAAACTGGATTGCGGTGGAGAGTAGTGAAGGTCCTGGATAGCTATCGAGAACCCTGCGAGGTGGGCGTGACTGGAAGAAGGCTAGTGTAATACCCTACATTCACGGAGTTTCACATCGCATCAAGAAGGTAGTAGGGCGGGTAGGAATCCCCGTTGTGTTTTCAGCCCCCAACGAGTTGGGCAGGATTTGAAAACGTGAGAATCGAGAAGGAGCCAGGAAGGCTGCATGCAACACCAAGCATGCGAGTCCGTTTGTGAAGTGCACCGTAGGTGTAGGGTATGAGGTCCCCCTATCCTGCGGTCGAACTTACATAGGCCAGAAGGGGAAGTGCCTCAACACGCGCCTGGGAGAGCATTCTGATAACCTTAACCACGAGCAGGGAAGCAATTTGGCCCTACATTATGGAAAATGCAGTTGTTCACTGGACTTTCCTTCTTGCAAGGTGCGAGCTAGCTATCGCCAAGATTCGCGCGGCTGGTTGTGGAAGCTCATGCAGTTCTTAAGAAGGGTGACTCGTGTGTTAGCACAGCATCGTTATCACTTAGTAGGAAAGAAATTAGTTTCTTAGATGGTGCACCTTAAGGTTACGTGTATCTGTCTCTACTGTATCTTTACCTTACGATCTCACAGTTGTGAAGAAATGTGGTTTTTTTAACTTCTTATTTATGTTTTTTCACTCACGGTAACATTTCATTGTGTACTGCACATGCGCTAGCAGGCATTGCTTTTCCATATACTTCCTTGCTGTAATAAAATTGTTGTTAGTCAGTGCATCGTGGGTCGTTCCTTCCCTGTCCTTATCGTATAAGCGCTGTTTTTCCCTTTATTATTGAACACCAACTGGCCCAACGTCGTTCACTTCTAAACCAGCATAAACCAGAGCATTATGCTGCAAGGATACTTCAGATTGGTTTGTCGTTATGAGAGGTAGATATTGAAATGTTCCATCACTGTGTGGCTAGAAAGTGAGCGTCACTGGCAACATAAACTCCCTCTTCCTTTGAGTCAACTAGGGTCCACAAATGCCATTCCTTCTTTGTTTTTTCCCATAATGGAGCCAAGAATGTGTGTTACATTTACATCATGAGCCCCACCTTCTTTTCATTACTTATCTTCCTTTCGTTTACTGTGCAGCACTGCAAAACAATAACCATTACATGATGCGCATTTGCACTTCACGTGACGTTTTTGCACATTCTGCTTTGTATTATCCACTAAAGTTGCACCGTAATCAATGGCGTTGCAGACAGTGGGTATGACGCCAAGGCATTTATGCATTTGACCCTAATTCTGCAGCTGGAAGCTGGGCTCCTTGGTGAGGAAAGGTGCACATAGCTTTAGTTACGGCCATTTGCTTATTGGTTTGAAAAGAATTCATGCAAAATGTTGCCACATCTAGGCTGGCTATACATATCCAATGAAAAGTTGGCAAATTGTCATGCATTCTGATAATTATGTCTGGACTTCCAGTGAATGCATGTATCTGTCAATTCACATGTTGCAGCTTTTGCTGAGCATTTTGATGGCAGGTTCCAATGAGTTCTCACAGGATCGTACATTTAGGTGCTTGAGGACCTTCATGATATCTGTGGAATTGTGAGTTCATTTTGACAGCATTTTCCATGTAGCTTCGAACTGTGCTGCTCCTTTGGTGGCCTGTAGATTTATTTTCATGGTAGTCAGTTGACCCTATGGTATGTTAGTGTGTAACTGCTGGTCTGCATATAGCCTCTATTGCTGTGGTAAATGTTGTGGTAAATGTTGCATTTGTGCTGTTGTCCTCATCTTAGATTAAGGCTATGTTCTCTCTTCATCCATTCCTGTAGTTTCTAGAGCACTGCTGACGAAAAATGTACCAATAAGCCCAAATTTCAACAGTGCTTCTGGAGCATATTTTCTGGAACTGCGGGTTCTTACTGGTAGTGGTTTGACATCGCAAACTTTCTCTTCTTCCTTTGCGAAAACTGGAGCATTTTGATTTTGGTAGTGGGTCCTGTTTGCTTCTAGATGAACTGTTGGCCACTACACTTGTTATAGAGGCAAGTAGTATGCTTCTTAAGGGAATACCGGCACAAAATTTTGACGGCGAGATGAGTTGTGGGATAGATTTGTGTGGACACACATGCATCATCTACAAAAATGTCAACTGGTAATACAGCCTAAAACAGGGGTTTCAATCTCACCTCAGCCAGCGGGCCGCCCTCTCGCAATTTAGTCCTGCAAGACCGAGGGCCTCGTGTTTGAGACCCCTGGCCTAGAACATATTTAAAATCAATCTTAAAGTGCGTGTCGCACAACTGCACACGAAATGCCCCACCTCACGACTTTGATACCTACTTGGTTTTAATGTAAACAGCGAAACGCCACCTGCATCACGAGTTTCTGTTGACTGCCATGATCCTTGCGTGTGCACTCTCCTAGCAGGCCTTTGCAACGAAAAGAGAAGGCACCTCCTTTATCGACTTGTGTGGGAGTACAAAGGCTGACGGCCTTGCCTCGGCAGTGAATTTTCGGGGGGTCACGCATATTTAGAACATCTTAGAGGAGATTATACCAGCACCCAGAGAGCCTTCGTTAAAAGGAGTTGTCAGCGTGGTGCTCATGTGAATGGGGTTTTGTGTGCTCATGTAGCCAGCTATGTTTACATGAAAACTAGGCTTGTGTGAATGTTCGAGCACTTCAAATATTGGAATGAATATTACAGTATTCGAATTCGCTTTGATTAGAATTTAAATTATTGGAAATTTCGAAGTGTTCGAAATCAACGAATAGGTGTATATTAGTCCGTATGTAACCCCCCCCATGTGAAGGTGGTTTCACTGCAGTGGAGGAGTACTATGCCATGAATGCACCTATTCAGGGGAAATCCGCACTGCCGCGAAGCCCCACTTCAAGGTTAAATGAGCATACTACCATCACATCGATTCATCATTTTTTAAGTTTAAAAGCTTCTTATACTGGCTTATATGCTCTAAGTACAGTAAATTTTAAAACGTAACATATTTTACAGTTTATCAGTTGCATTCTACCGAAAGTCAAATCCTGCTACTATTTACAGTTGCTTTCTCTTCCCTTTGAACCAAAATGAACGACATTTGCACATGCCTTGTTGTGAAGGTTAGTTAGGCTATGACAAATATGGTCATTTTTCTTTATAATATGTGATATATACTATTCGAACTCGATTCGAAATTATTCGACCAAATCACTATTCGCTTCGAACCTAGAATTTACTATATTCGCACAAGCCTAATGAAAACCATTTTGGGTACTGGCTCACTCGGCGCCCTTTGAAACTGAAACTGTGACTGGGTGCTATGAAACAGTCTCCAAATAATTAACCACCATGCGGTCGAGCAAACGAGGTTTTTAGGCATGGTGAGTGGGTCGTTAGCTACTTATTGCAACAGAAAAAACAAGATGTAAAATTTTTGTGTCAGTGCTGCTTTAAAGTGAGTTGTGGCAATTGCACAGTTTCTTGATCTCGATGTGCTATGGCAGCCCTGCAATGACCCATGTCACGATATTGCACAGTATTTCTGACCACTTCTTATGTTCTCTGGCATGGTCATAGTGCAGTCTGCTTGTGTAGTACTATCCTTCGGACTCCTTGCAATAAGCTTTAGCACAGGCTATATCCGCTGGCAGTCTGTTTTATTATCAACGTCCATATCTTTGTGGGCTTTTTGCTTGGTGAGCTGCACACAGCAAGTAGCTCTATAGCTGTTTTAGTTGGTGCGTCAAGTTTTCATACATACATAGTGCTGTCCTTTTTTCCTGGATAAGAGGTCTAGTATTCTGATAGAGTCATGCCTGGCTTCCAATATCCAAGAGAGCTTGCTGTTTGATTAGTTGGTACACGATACTCTTGCACCAGCTGGCTGGCATGCCAGGTCGACAAAGTGGCATGTCTTTTTATGCCGTTTGTGTAAGGTGCCATGTTGAATTGTTACTGAGCAAAAGAGGCTGGCTCGCCCTGCTGCTGCATCAAGGAGCTACATTTACATTCATGTCTTTCACCCTCCATTCCTTACGGGGGTGCAGTGATGAATTATTTGCCTTCGCGCGATTCCGGTCAGAGCTTTCACATCAAGTAACAACTCGTGTGTCTTGATGAGCAATTGTTGTTCAATATGACATCGCTCTTCCTATGTTATTGTGCACTCCCCTGTTTTTCACAGCTCATACCTCCTTTTGCTTTATGCAGAATGGTGTTATGTTCATGTTGTAAAAGTATAAGCAGAAGACAGCAGGAGTAAAACGGATATTACAGGACAGACACTCAACTTACAACTTCAGTGGAAAGGCATTCATGAGAGCATCGAAATGCATGACACAGGGTAAATGGGCAGAAGACGAGAACAGTGACGAGGCTTGGCACACAGGAGCGCTGACAGCACTTGTGTGTGTCAAGTCTCTTCACTGTCCTCATCTTCTGTGCATTTACCCTGTGTCATGCTACACCAACACGCCCAAACTGTTACCTTATAGAAATGCACATGTGTAGCCAAACTTATCACAAGGTATGTTGGCTGGGCATTCTCACCACACTCCAAGAAAGGTCTGTTACCGTATAACATTTCACACACTAAGATTTTGAATAGAGCTATTGCTATCTCCTGCTTAGTTCCTCGGTGAATTCTTGTTGGCCTAAGGCAGAACACAGCTCCAGCATGCAAGTGAGTTGTCTGGTCACCTCGGGTTTCCCTGCCAATCTGCTAGTTGCAGTGGGTGGTACTCCATTGAAGAAGTTAGAGAAGACAAGCTTTGCCAATACCGATTGGGGGATAAAAAAAGTTATGGCTGATCTCCCCGTCATGGGAATTGGTATAACACGAAAGTGAAACGTGTCGTCACAGAAGTATAGTTGATTGTTTATAGTGCATTGGTATATGAGAGCTTGTACAACATCTGTTGTTGTTTGGCAGATACAGCACCACTTGACGTGGGCGCACCCACGTTGACGCCTAGTGGCACATCTCCGTACCGACGACTAACGCCCATGATCATGATTTAACCCTTGCGGTAGCTGAAGTTGTCAAGATATACCTGGACACCACATAGGGGTGAATACTGAGCAAAGATGGCATCAACAAGCACATAGTAAACACTGATGCTCGATATGCACTCCTTCAAAGCGTCATGAAACGCGAAGAGAAACGCGACGAGCGTCGTGTCTTCCTTCCAGCCTGGTCGTTCATTCTCACAGGGCGAGCGGGGAACGTGGTGCGACAGGCAGGCGAGCGTAGGAGAGCTATTTTTCGATATGGATGGATGCTATAAGCGAGGCTTGGGCTAAAGCCACCACCCCGCGGTGTGTTAACCCTTTGTGCGACAGCGGGACACATATGTCCCACTTTTCCGTCTGCACGAAAAAGTTTCTCCCAAATCACCCATTGCAATTAGCGCAACGATAAGTCACTCATATCTTACCTAAGTCTTCGTATTCTTGAGGAAAAATCTTTTACTACACTTTCGAAGGGCGGAAGTAGTGTTACAGTGACAATGAATTTCGATCAGTTTTTCATGACAGCTTCTGAAGATAGAAAGATCTGATCTTCTGAAAGATAGAAAGAGCCTACCAATCAAAATACCGGATAATTCCCTCTTTTTCTGGTTTTTCAGAGAGGTTATTTTAGCTTCCAGTCATCACGTGTTTTTGTAAATTTGCGTAATAACTTGACCGATAAATGCATCGAAAGAATCCCCTGCGATATTGCCACGCTCATTGCTCAGCGTAATTGCAGATATTGGTACATGGAAATATTTTTTTTGATATCATATACCTCTTGAAAAGTAGGTGCATATTCAGGGACAACAGCTGTACTCGACAATTTCGACAGCCAAAGCAAGGACAGGCGAATGGAGAAAAAAAAAAGTTGGTGCATGCGGTGAAGTAAGCTTTACAGGAACAGACCACAGCGCTATGACAGCTCACAAGAGGCGCAGGTTCAGGTGGTGTTCTACTGCTGGAATGAGATCCCCACAACTTTCATCAGCACACCTTGAGAAGCAGTACTCTGTGCCACTTGCTTCGGCCGTTTCATCCCAAATACCCGTTGACGCAATCTCAAGATGGCGCCTTCATAAGACAGTGCGACAGTGTTTTCCCACTTTTTGAAAACACTCTCATGAGTCAGTGGGACATAAATGTCCCACTTTTTTTCAGCAAACTACTGGCTTGATTTTGGTGAAATTTATTTTATACTTTTTCTTTGTAGCTTATATGAATATACCACAACCGGTTTTAATATGATCGTGTCAAAAATACTATAGGCAAACGCACGAAAGGTTAAAGCATTGACGACATTTCACTTCTCTGGAAACGCGCCTAATGGTATGGTCGTAGCAACGGCGCATTGCAGGAGCTAATGGCGGAGGTAACATAGTTTTTTTTTTTCGACCCTGATGGCACACACGTCATCGCCCCATTATAAAGGGGACGCTCACAGCATCCATCCATCTGTGAGAGAGAAGTGTGAAAGATAAAAGGGCGCATTCATGTAACCTCCATTATGTGTTTTTCGGTAGCGCCTGCCAGCCATCATCGTGGACAGAGAGGTCATGGGTTCGACTCCTGTCAACGGAGCTTTTCCTTATAGTTTTTTTTTCTTTGCCATCTGATGGTGACGGAAATACGTCATGAAAGTCTTGGTGGACGCCGGCATTAAACACTGTCATGTTAAAAAAGGTTATGTTTATGCTGTATTTGCATGCTGTTTCACACACTCTGAAGAAGATTGGCCGAAAGCATGGGGTGGCTGTCGTGTTCACTGCCCTATATAAACAGGCTCAGGTGTGCTTCCTGGTTAATAATCACGGGAAAGGGAAGGTGAACAAAAAGGCGTGTACAAAAAAATACACCGAGTACTTTGTTCAATGCTCTTGTGAGGTGGTTTATAGAGTTGCGTTGAGCTATGAAAAAGTGTACCTCAACCAGACAGGCCAATGCCTAAATGACAGACTCTGGGAACATTATTGTCCTTGCATTCAAGGTTCTTGCAGGTGGTGCGTACTTGTCTTCACACACTGTAAACAATGCGGGTGCATTCCACTGTATATTAGTACAGCTGTATTTAGCAAGTGTAAAGACGGACTGGCCAGAGAGATTACTGAAGATGGGCAGACTAGTGTGCACTCAACATGCTTGTCTAGAATGCTGGTGCGGCACATTCCGGGCTGCATAAACGGTGTCAACTGAGAATGCATATTTTGAGGTACCCCAAATTTATGCATGCGCTGGCACCAATTATGCGTGATTAAACGTGGGCCATTTAAAATTGTGTAGTCAATAGACGTTGCAAGTGCAGTCCGGAACCTGCCACTCAAGTGTTCTGTATAAGCGTGTTGAGCTCTGTACCTCAGTGTTCCAGCCATAGGTCGGCAAACTCACTCATAAGTCGACTCACTCAGACTCAGCTCGGGCCGTGAGTCTGAGACTGAGTGAGTCCGGGTGAGTAATATTTGGGTGAGTTTGAGTCCAAGTGAGTCCGGCTGATGAAAATTTTAGTGAATCTGAGTCCGACTGAGTCCGGTTGAGGAAAATATTTGGGAATCTGAGTCCGAGTGAGCCCTAAGTACAAAATATATTTCTTGAGTGAGTCTGAGTGAGCTCCACCTTCTACTGCTGACCTATGGTCCTGTATACTTGTCTTCAGCATTATTATCAGTCTTATATCCACTTACGTTTATACTCAAGTCTATTCACACATATGTCAATGCACGATTGTTCATGCGCCACCTCAATATTTGTTGACCAGAGGCGTGAGTTCGGGGGAGATGGAGAGGGGGGGGGGGTCCATGACCTCCCCCTGCAAACTCTTTCACAGGAATTTCTTGATATCTCATGTGAGTCATGTATTTGATAAAAATGTCTTTGCTGGATTTAAACCGCTGATTACACGTATTTGAAGGTACAAGCTCAAAAGACGTATCGTAGAGCGCCAATTAGGTGAGATATTGGCGTTAAACAGCACTGGCGCCATGATCGAAAAACCTCATTTTATGCTTACGTACTCATGAGTTGACTCACTCAGGCTCACTCAGGCTCATGTGAAGCCGTGAGTCTGAGTCTGAGTGAGTCTGGCTGAGTAATAATATGTTGGTGAGTCTGAGTCCGAGTGAGTCTGGTTGAGGAAAATTGTGGTCGGTCTGAGTCTGAGTGAGCCCTCAGAGCAAAATATATTTCTTGAGTGAATCTGAGTGAGCTCCAATCTTTTTGCCGACCTATGCTTGTGTATCACTGACAGATAAAGAAATACACTTTCTCATTAGTTAAAGTGGAAGTCATTAATCGCTTCTGATAAGAGCGGTTCTATCACTACCTTTGTTGGTTCTGCTTGGCAACACCTTACAATAAATTTAGCTGCACATAAGCATTTCCATATTCTCATGAACTTTTCAATCTACTTGATTTGTAAGTTGAGTGTTTGTCCTGTTAATTCCTTTCCATACCTGCTATCTTTCACTCATACTTTTGCAACATGCCACACTAATCGGCCCACCAGACTACGATCGTGTAATGTCCAGTTTTGAGAGATGGCCTTGTCTGGTGTATAATAATAGTGCTGCTTCTTCAGTGTGAAATATAGTCTTATAACAATATTTTTTGGAGTGACTTGTCACAATGTTTGTGAATGTGTAATGTGCACTATGGTTACTATGGCGAGAAAAGTGCTTTGCAGTTGCTTATTGAGTGGGTTGCAGGATTTCGTGCACAGGGCAAGGCAAAGTAAGTGTAAATTGGAATGTTGGGCGATTTGGTACATCATTCAGAGAAAAAGCATGCGCAAAAACAGGGAACACAAAATAAGAGGCGACGACACGAGCACTGGCTGGCAACTGACAGTTTTCTCAATGAAACCAGAACACACGAAAAGAAAAGAAAATGCTTTGGACATCACATGGTAGGCTCTTACACGCCTCCATGGCATGGCCATTTTAAGTAAGCATCTAAATACTCTATCTTTTATGCAAGGTAACGATGGCTGGACAATGCGCCTATCACCTGCTTTATGAACGAAGAAGGCTTCTGTGATCTCACACTCCATTCTATACTTAATTTGCGCTAGCACCCGGTGCCACGTAGCGTGGAAGTGCAGGCACATGCCCGGCAGTGCAGTGCCAAATTTGACGACACCTCTCCTTTCATAGAGGCCCTGTGGTCCATCAGGCGAATATTGAGGCAACGACCGATCTGCCCGATGTATTGCCTCCCACAGGATAAGGGGACTGCAATCACGACTGCCTTTGCACATTCTGCAAACTTATCCCCGTGCTTAATGTTGCATGCGTGCTACGGCTGTGTGCTTCCACGGTGACACATAACCTGTCCCAGCTTGTTTCTGGCAGAAAAAATGACATTGACCACCAACTTGCCCCCAACCTTAAGCTGGTGGGAAATGCCATGCAAATAATGAACACTTGTGATTGACTTCCTTGCCTCCTCAGAACCTTTACTCTCTCCTAACAGACCGTTTTCTTCGGCTTTCAATTTCCCGTGAACTCTTTCACACAACTCGTCAACATAACTTCAGGATAGCTGGCCTCTTTCAACCTGCCACGTCACTTCTCCAAAACGCTCCCTCAACATATGAGGGCACGATTTCTTCAATGCGGACATGGGCACAAAATGCCAGTGCCATTCTCCATGCGCTTCGAATGTGCTGACTTAAAATCCAAAATTGGCTTAGCAGAATGTGGGGAATACACCCAACACACACGAGGCCCCCTAAGCCTGATGATAAGGTCCAAATTTTTAATGATGTCAGATCTGTACAGCAGCTGAGACAGTCAGGATGATAATGTAAGAAGCAGTAATAACCCAGAGGAATCTGACATCTCACCAGTATTGACAGGAGAAGTAAAGGAAGCCCTAAAGGGAATGCAAAGAGGCCAAGCCACTGGTGAGGATCGGATAACATCAGACCTGTTGAAAGACGGTAGAGAGATTATGTTGGAAAAACTGGCCACCCTGTATACGAAGTGTCTCTCGACGGGGAGGATACGAGAATCTTGGAAGAATGCCAACATCATCCTGATCCATAAGAAAGGGGACGTCAAGGACCTGAAAAATTACAGGCCCATCAGCCTACTGTCCGTTGTCTACAAACTATTTACAAGAGTAATTGCTAACAGAATTAATAAAACATTAGAGTTCAATCAACCAAAGGACCAGGCAGGATTTCGTGCAGGCTTATCAACAATAGACCATATTCATACTATCAATCAGGTGATAGAGAAATGCGCGGAATACAACCAACCCCTATACATAGCCTTCATAGATTACGAGAAGGCATTTCATTCGGTAGAGACATCAGCAGTAATGCAGGCACTGCGGAATCAGGGCATTGACGAATCCTATACAAACATAATAGAAGAAATCTACAGTGGATCCACAGCCACTATAGTCCTCCATAAAGAAAGCGACAAAATCCCAATAAAGAAGGGCGTACGGCAGGGAGACACGATCTCTCCAATGCTATTCAACACGTGTTTACAGGAGGTTTTCAGGGCCCTAGATTGGGAAGAATTAGGGATAAGAGTTAATGGAGAGTATCTCAGTAACCTGCGATTCGCTGATGACATTACATTGATGAGTAACGCGGGCGACGAATTACAGCTCATGATTACTGAACTGGATACGGAAAGTAGAAGAGTAGGTCTGAAAATTAATATGCATAAAACTAAAGTAATGTGGAACAATCTTGGCAGAGAACAGCGCTTTGCGATAGGGGGAGAGACACTGGAAGTTTTAAAGGAGTACGTCTACTTAGGACAGGTAGTAACCGCGGAGCCGAACCATGAGAGTGAAATAACTAGAAGAATAAGGATGGGATGGGGCTCATTCGGCAGGCATTATCAAATCATGAATGGTAGTCTACCACTATCCCTCAGGAGGAAGGTATATAACATCTGCATCTTACCGGTACTTACCTACGGAGCAGAAACCTGGAGACTTACAAAGAGGGTTCAACTTAAATTGAGGACGACGCAGCGAGCAATGGAAAGGAAAATGATAGGTGTAACCTTAAGAGACAGGAAGAGAGCAGAGTGGGTCAGGGAACAAAAGGGGGTTAAGTATATCATAGTTGAAATCAAGAAGAAGAAATGCATATGGGCCGGGCACGTAGCACATCGGCAGGATAACCGGTGGTCATTAAGGGTAACCGACTGGATTCCAAGAGATGGCAAACGCGTGAGGGGGAGACAGAAAATTAGGTGGGTAGATGAGATTAGGAAGCTTATAGGGGTAACGTGGCAGCAGAAAGCACAGGACCGGGTTGATTGGCGGAACATGGGAGAGGCCTTTGCCCTGCAGTGGGCATAGACAGGCTGATGATGGTGATAATGATTCTTCGGCACCTCAAACGTGACGTGCAAGACTGCGCTGTTCTCTTTAAAATGCTTTAGCACATTAACCCTACCCTCAACACTCTGGCCCGATTCCAGGAGTACAAGAAAGTCATCAACATATCGGGAGGTTTTGACTGTGACATCTTTCAGCCATGACTGCAATTCATGATCAACACTGCCTAAACGAATTTCACTCAAGCATGGCACCACCCTAGAGCCGCTGCACACACCAGACTTCTGTGTGAAGACGTCATCCTTCATCCGGTCACTGCAGACACCAGGTACACTGAAAAAAGTTTTAAAAAGCCTGATGTAGCTGTAGCTGGCATAGCTGTAGCTTTCCTTTTTTTCCACTCAGTTCCCATCACTTCATTGCATCTAAATTAGAGTAACTCCTGCACTGACACAGATACAGACTGCTATGAAACATGTGTACAAAAAGCAAGGAGTGTGTGTGAGAGATTGTTTACATTAGCAAAGTGCATGCATGGCACAAACTCTTGATTCAGCTTCTGAAGCTTATGTTTGTGCTTATCCACAATTTCTTTAAGTCTGCATCTCTGATTTGAAGTCATGTTCGCTTCGTTCACACTTTTGATGCTTCATGACAAAGGGTAAGAATTGGTAGTAAACGTGTGCTTGTGCCACTCAGTGTACTTGAATCTTGCAGCTGTTGTGGTTTTGTACGAGTTGCCTTCCAAAGGTGATTTCCCGTAATCTACAGGCCCTCACCTTGCCTTCTATCGATATTTGAAGGCATTTTATCAAAACACAATTTTGCTCCTACCCACTTGGTGCTTTGGTGCTGAAAGTGGAATCCGAAGCATTGCTGTGTCATTTTTTTACTACCGTGTCACTTCTGGATCTTCTATAAGGTTTTAAGTATGAAAGACTCTCATAGAAGACGCTGGGAAATGCACCTTTCTTTTATTTGCATATGTCGCATCCTTTTGTGGATTAGCAGGAAGTCTAATCATGCCTTCATATAGATGTTATTTGTACTCTACTGATTCACCTGTATCGGGCAACAACTTTAAGGTCAACAAAAACTTCAGGAGTTAGAGGAGTCCTGAAATAAGATATATCTCTTTATTTGATTGCTGTGCTGGATAGCTGTCAACAAAGTAATTATCATACTAAGAAGCCTAATTTTCCCAAGAGGGAAACAAATTTGCAATTAACATATATTTTAATCTGACCATTTCAAAATGTGCACCAGGACTGCACAGCTTTGGACGTGAAAAAAAAAAGATGCTCAGTTCATCACTGGAACCTGCCATGCTCATCTTGTTATACCAGATACCAATGGCGTGTCTGCACACACTTTTGCCGGCGTTTGGAAAGCAGAGTCCATTCAGCACTCGACAGGGCAAGTGTGCAGAGTGTGTTCACCTGAACAAGCTCACAACTTTGAAAGGCTGGTGTGGCCTTCGAACACATCACTATATGTGACCATCAGCGCTGTTTTGAATTATGTCCTGTGTCTCCTTTTCCTGTGTTAGCATTAGGAGGGGCTAAATCTAAAAAAAGTGTACAAGTTTGTGTGAGGCCGACAGCATACTTACTCTTAAAATATTGGCACTGTTGGCTGATGATGGCTTTTGAGATAACTAAAGCTAATTAACAACAATGCTAATGCATTTCTCTCATACCTTCCAATAAATTACCATTATCACTTTCTTTTCACATCCGAAGCTTAAATTGAGGCTTTTGTACTGTGTGTAGTCTACATCTACTTAAAAAGGCAGAAAAAGCAAAGCACAAGACTTTCACGTCAACACTCTGTTGAGAATTTTGCAGCAAGCAATAGAACGAAAAATATTAAGCTTAACATTTAAAGACAGCATGAGAGTGGTATAGATTATAGAGAGCAAGCAGGGGTAGCCAATATTCTATTTGACATTAGGAGCAAAAAGTGCAGCTTGGCAGGCCATGTAATGCACAGAGTATAGATAATCGTTCGGTCTGTTAGAGTTACAGGATGGGTGCTAAGGGTATGAAGTACAGTCAAGACGTCTGAGAAATAGGTGGTGTGATGATAGTGGGGAATTTACAGGCATAAAACAGTATCAACTCGGGCAAGACAAGAGCAACTGCAGATCGTTGGAAGAGCTTTTAGTCCTGCAGTGGCTATAAACAGGCAGGTGGTGGTGATGACAATGATAGTTTTAATCTACTTTTGGAAGTTATTGTTTCGAATTGCACGAAGGGAAATTCTTGGAATTTCTTTCTTGCTGTACGAAGAAGGAATAGGTACACTTTATTATAAAGGAAATTATTATGTTGAAGGATCTGTGGTGCCTTCAGGCTTAGCAGTATTTTCCCAACAGTTTTGCAATTCTAGACTTTCATTTAATGAAAAAAAATATGAAAAATAAAAATAATATTGTGTTAGTACTTCTAACTAAGTCGATAGCGGCCATTCTTTCTTGCCTTCCCTCTCCTTCTTTTCTCCCGTACAGCCAGTGTTTTTTCTTGCCGCTTGCCCTTGCAGATTTCCCATTTGTCCTGGGTATTGTATACTAGATAATTTGAGTACGCTGTAGTTCTAGGTGCTCTGGTGCGCCCATAATTGCTACTGAATTCGAGTGTAGCACAATGGTGTGGTTTGCTTGTACAGTTAAAGAAGTACTGACCCATTTCAATTTTATTTAGCCAGCAAAGCTGTATATGCTCGAAAAAAAACCCTTTGTTGAGAACAAAAGCTATTATCATCATGAACTGCGTCCACTCTCTTTGTCCTCTTCTTCATAGGCGGAGAGTTTTCATTTTACCGGAGGGGGCGGGGGCCCGACTTGCTGTTCCACATTTCTCTCTCACTCTCCCTATATATATATATATATATATATATATATATATATATATATATATATATATATATATATATATAGAGAGAGAGAGAGAGAGAGAGAGAGAGAGGGAGAGAGAGAGAGGAGTCAAACTTCCAAATTAAAGAATTTAATGTAACTTTAGTCTCTTAGGTGTCCGCGATATCATAATGAGAATCTGTAAGTGGAAGACCCTAGATTTATTTTTCAATTTACACAAAGACATCTATCCACCTCGTAACTTTTGGCTCGAAGCGAAAAAGGTCGCGTAGGCGACCTTTTTCGTTGACTCGTTGACTGAGTCGCGGTAAAATCGATTCACTCAATGCGTGGGGTTGGGCTTTACTTTGTTAAAACATGCGCCACACAGGTGACAGTAGGCTAACGCTATCAGTTCAATTCAAGATGGCCGAAAGTAATTCTGAGATGGTAGCAATTACCATTTGCTACCACTACACCTTGTGCGACGCTGCGGTTATGAATCTGGACGAGTAATGGAGTTGCTCATTGGTGGCCGAACTTTTAGTGAAACCCTTTACTGATAAATCAAAACAGCGTACTATCTTTTCTCGGCACTTTTATTAGCAGGCATGTCGAAGGGTACCAATATGTAGGCAACCAACAAAATTCCCCGTTTTTTTATTGGCGAGTAAGTTTGTGCAAAAGCGTTCACTGACTGACTGTGTCGGGATTGCTTTGTATTCTCAGTATATTTTTTGTGTCCTCTAAACCATTCACTACGGGGTTCAAGACAATTAGAGCGCAGCTCTTAGGCGTCCGTTCCTGCGTTGAGCGCACATCGACGTTGGCGTCGGCGGCGTAACCGATAGCGCGAACGAGGACGAAAGAGAGCGAACGCGGAGTCTGTCGATATCACGAGATACTTGCCTCTAACCTCGCTTTCTTCCTCTGTCGCGCGCGCTGGCCCCTCGGTCGGAGCTCGTGCGCATGCAGGGCTGGCACGTGCACTGCGGCTGGCTTCGCTTGTAACGGGGCTGTGGGCGTTTCACTTGGTTCGCGACAGCTGCAATGTACAGAGTATATAGTGTGCGTAGCACTCGAGCGCTGGCAGTTTCTGTGGCAATATGTAACGAATGTTACATTGCTACAACTGCGGATAGTCAAAACTTCAAACACAGCTGGCGTTGCCCGAACACGAGGCTGCGCTCAGCGAATTAGGCAGTATCGTAATTGCCGGTGAATTTTTTAATTTGTCATAGCTTAAGTCGTCGCTTCAGTTGTTCATCGACACAGCACATTCTGCACGTAAAAATCCGTTTGAGGGGCACTTTTCCATTGAATGTTTGACTTGTCACTGGCCCATGTGCCGAACTTTCAATGGCTGAAATGAAAAAGAAGCGGGCGTAAACAGCCTCCTGTGAAATAGCTGCCAGACAGGACGACCCGGGGACCTAAGCCAAGCTCTTAAAAAATACCTTGGGCCGGCGCCAGGGGGGGGGGGGGGGGCTCTGTCCCCCGTGAGGCAGTCCGGGGGGGGGGGAGCCAAGCCTCCCAGCCCCCCGTACTCTCCGCCTATGCTCTTCTTCATGTTCTGCTTCGCTCGGAGAAAGCGTGCGCCGATTTGTCCGTAGTGAGAGTGAGTACAGAGAGAGGAAAAGAAAGTCATAGAAACAAGGAGAAAGAAAGAAAGAAAGAGAAGAAAGACATAAAAAGATCGAAAGACTGAAAGAAATGCACAGGGAGAGTGAGAGATAGAAAGAAACAGACACACAAAAAAAGATAGAAATAACATAGAGCAAGAGAAAAAGAGAAAGAGGAAGAAATAAAGAGAGAAAGAAATAGGAAAAGGAAGAGAGAGAAAGAAAGCATACCGTATATAGTATAGTATAGCAAGGAGGTGGGAAAGGGAAATGAGGGTGATAGGATTCTAAATAAACATGTGAAAACTGCTAATCTATCTCGCAAGGAATTGAAGATGTATTTTGTTAACATATAAGCATATATATTATTGTATAATGATGCATATGAAATGACCATGTTTTGTTTTATTGCCTCTCTATTTGCACAACAATGTCTCTTGTTGAATGTTAAACATCCTGTCGTAAAGCATGTATCTGAGTGTCAAATTTTCGTTTTAGTTTTGTACCGAAACGTTTACTGTTATCGCGCTGTCATGTACAACGCCTCCTCGGTCCAGTCAAGCTGCTCACGGCAGCTTTTAGCCCCGGAGGACGTTTCTAGTCTGTAACTAGCAGAATAAAAAAGTTGAAGTTGAAGTTGAAAGGGTGAAGCATAGCATATCCATGTATAGAAAGGGATGTTAAGATGAGGAGGAGGGGAACACCACCGGCTCTGCTGTGTCTTCTGTCTTCGCACCACTAGTGCGTAGCTGCCCCGAGCTTTTTTTTTTTTTTTTTTTCATTAACTGTAGCGCCGGGACACGCACTTGCGAAACGTAATCCGCGCAATGCCCGGGATGTACCCTTGCGAACATTCACAGGATTGTGGCTAGTATGATCTCCAATCAATCTGCTTTGCCGTTAGACATTTCATGCTTAAATCTGCTCTCGATTGCGGGCGAGCACAGTATATATTGCGTCGTGCGGGAGAGCCAGCCATTTTCTGTTTTGTTTGTTTCTCTTCAAGCCAAGATTGCGGCGCCCAGGAACAAAGGAAATCAGTCGAAGGCCTCCCGACGACGTTTTGGCACTCTTTTTCGGCTCGCTCATTTGCCTCCTATATATGCTGCTATTCATTACAAGGATCGATGTAGAAGGGGAAGAGAAGACACGCGATTTCTCTCTCGTCGCCACGAGTTCGCTGGGAACTGCACGAGTAATAAATAAGTAGCGATGCGTCGCCCAAAAGGTACGTCGCCACCCGACATCCTGGCTGCACCACTGACTTGAGGGAGTATTTTCTTATTTCTTTTTTGGTCCTACGTCTAATTGACCGCCGCGTCTGGTTGAGACTGCTTTGGTTTTGACGTGCTCTGCGCTAGAGCTACTATTAGGTAGAGTTACTCTACTATTAGGTAGCAGAGTCGCGCATAGCAACCACATGTACGCGGCGAAGCCGCTCTCCGTTTTTGCAGGCGACATGCCTACCGTGTCGCCGATCGACATGTTTGGCGTGTCGAAGACTGGTGATTAACTTAACTGTCGAAGTCTGATGTCAATCCAGTTCGCTACAGTGGCGGCGTAGAGAAATACAAAAGTGGGTCCAAGCGACATCTTCTTCGCAATGCATGGTTGATAGCTGAGTTTAGAAGACAGGCGCACAACTCTGATACCTAAAGGTAGCATATACAGTATTTCTACTCTGCGCTAAAGCCCATATATATTGCACTATCTCCAGGATCAACCCACAACTTTTTGTTTGCCTCGGAAGGATGGACGCATGATTTTTCGAAGCGTCTCGCCAAATTATGCTGCGCATCACAAAGCACGGTGCTATAGCTAGCGTGGGGGTTCCTTGCGGTCAATTCGTGTGCGCTTCTATGACTTCATATCAGTGACTAGCATAATTTCCGTCACGGAAATGACGTGAGCCAAGCATACGTCATCATTCTTGGCTTACTCGTGCAACATACGGTCACCGTTCTCTGCTTACCCTCGCACGCGTTTGCTTGCACCTTGAGCGTACCGCGCACGGGGTGCGAGATGGTCTTAATCCTCTTGAAGTTTATACGGAACTTCACAGCGAAGAGGAGCGGTTCGTGCCGGGGCACGACCGGTGATGCTAATTCCTAATTTTGGCGACGAAAACAACGATCATAATTCCTAAAATATGGCGCTTTCTGAGTTCCCCTTTCAGTAAATGTCTGGACCACACCACCTGGCACGAGGACCCAACTAAACAACTAAATAGGGGGCATTGGCCAAGAAGCGGACTGCGCAGCCGCGGCGACTCGGTATCAATTCAGTAGGTGTTCTATGACGATGATTTTGAAGGCAGTGGTGCGGCTGGTGCCTACATACCGGGAGGGGGGGGGGGGGTCTTCAAGAAATTTATTAGAGGCAGGAATTTAGAAAATAGGGATGCAATTATGACCAATAATTGAAATGCAAGTAGGATCAAGAGAGATTTTCTTTAAAAAGTAATTCCGATAGTACAATAAAAAAAGCCTAAGAAATCAGTGACGAAACAAATGACGTGTGAGATTTACATTGGAATCGGTGTGATGTGAATTTCTCTACGGCAAAATGCATAACGCTGTGGGAGAGTTTCAGTGCTGAAGCTCGGAAAGGCAGTATCGAAGAGACACCACTGGCAGGCCATGCTGTCAAAGTCCTTTTACTCAAGATGGAAATGGTCGGCAGCCCAGTAACTATTAACGCAGCCCTTTGTTGTTACGTCAGCTGATGAGCTCCGGCCACAGAGCAAGAATTCTTGAGGGGGCAAACTGCACTCGCTCAGGCGTCCCAATAATGTCACGGAATCGGGCACAGCACTGACGCGCCCTCTGTCATGAGAGTCCGCTAGCGGAGAAGGAAGAACGCGTGCTTTGCGCTCTCCGATGAAGCTCTCCGGTTCAAGGACATTCGGTAATGATTCACCGCTTGCGTTTACGCGCGAATGGGTGTGTATTCTGGGTCTCCTCGCCGGATCCAAATTCGGCAAATTATCGAAAACAATGTCTTCACATAAAGGGAAATCACATGCGTGAAATATTTTGTACAGCGCGCGAACTATAATTCTTTATATAACGTGAATTCGATAGCTTAGATATCATTTGTTCCAACGAATGATGGTACTTCTACATGTCATCATTTCGTATTTAGGTTGTTCTTATTAATGATTTCCCTTCATAGCTTTGATGAATGGCCACTGCTGGGAACCAGTAATTCCTGCGATGGTATCGCTTCAGGTGCCTGACAATCCTCAGGACGCTGCTAAAAAAGTAAATGCATTGAATGCACTTTGCATGTTTCTGCATCCAGTGGGTCAATATTCAAGGTCGCTATAATACCTCCATCTCTTTGTGTCATTCTCCGATAAGTGCTTCTTGCAAAGTAATCGGGAGTCGTGAGCTTTTCTTTGTATTGCGCGAGCGTATACGCTTCGAACATCACCGGACCACTCGGAACTTTGCAGGTAATGACCTTCTTTTTGCAGGATGTGTAGCCAGTGTTGCAGTTCTGCTCGACACATTTGCACCCCATCGTATACAGAAGGACAGATAAAAATCCTGGAAAGCGCTCGCCTTTGTTGAGGCGTTAAAAGCGCGCGCAGAGAGCGAGAAGCCAGCGCCACCGGCGCAACACGGAAGCCCGCGAGAGCGCTAAACAGAGACAGAAAGTCTGCAGATCGCGAAAGCTTGTCCTCCCAAGGCCACCTATTCACGTATGCGCACAACATGCAAACGAGGAACCTTTGGATGCGGCAGTCGTCTGCTCGGGAACCACTACTATTAGCTCGTTTCAAGCGCTGTACGGCCTATAACTAAGGCAATATCTATTAACTGTAGCTAAAATGTCAGACACCTTTAGTTATTGACGCTATACAGACGGAAATCTGCGAAAATTTACAATCTACGAGGCGGTATCGCGATTTTTATGCGTCGCGTCCATACAAGAACATGTAAACATAGGCTCGCGCACGAGGGGAGCAGGGGGAGCGTCCCCCCCCCCCCTGTTCACCAAGGAGGGTGATCGCGGAGGGGGGGGGGGGCTGCCCGATACGTTTACTCAGTTATGGCCACGCAGGATTTTAACGATATTTTGGAACGCGAAGCTTTGCGTTATATAGCGTTTGTCGCCACTAGTTGCGCAAGCGTCATACGCCATCCTCCTGGGTACCCACGTTAAGTTAAGAAAATATATCGTGTCGTATCCAAGGAACGCTAAACCTACCAACCCTATTCTAAAACTGTCTAATGAGTTCGCACTTTTCACACGTAGAACATCACCATCTAATTAACTCTGAACGTGCTGACGCGCGCTCGCGAGTTGCAAGTCATGCTCGTGGCCTGAACAGCGGCCATATATAGCTCGCTCCTAAGATGTTCCGTTGGCGGCGTGTCTTATGCCGCTAAAACTAAAACGACGACGACCGCTCTAACGCCATGGTTGACAAACAACGCGAAATAATCTTCACTCAGATTTCCGAAGCTGCACGCGTGTTCCTATTTTTAGACATCAACCAGCGTGCTGATCGCGGTGATAACGGCCTCGTGGCGGCGGGCGAGCGATACGCGCGAATAAAAAAAGATGTCCGGCCGTATCGATGCGTGCGGCAAGCAGCTCGGCTTCCCGGTCAAGAAGCCAACATGCGGGGCTCAGGACCGCCATATTGTACTTTCCGCGGACCTCACCGCGCGTTGCGTTTGTTGAAGGAATTGAATTGTGCGTCGTGTGACCAGACACCGCATGCAGTTGCTGACGCAATGTCAAGAGGCTGTGTGTGTTTGACGAGGTCGTCCGCTACAACATTAACCTGAAGGTCGCGGGATAGATTCCCGGCCGCGGTGGCCGCATTTCGATGGAAGCAAGACGCTCGAGACCTGTGTAGTTAGATTTAGGTGCACGTTAAAGAATCCCAGGTGGTCGAAATTTCCGGAGCTCTCCGCTACCCAACTATTATTATTATGTTACACGCTACATAAACATGCCATTAAGTAACAGCAGCGTCACTGATGCATTTGGTATTCAAACAGCGCCGGTAAAATTCGTCAGACATAATTGCCTTGCCTAGAGTACATTTCTAATCTGTGTTTGTCAACAGGCGTCTTCCCTCGTAGCATGCAGACGGCAAAGGTGACAGTAACATTAAAGAAAGGCGACAAGAATGCTCTTTCAAATTATGACCCTGTATTAGTGTTGCCTGTTTTTTCGAAATGTTTAGAGAAAGTGATATTAACGCGGTTTTGTTCGTTTACTGACCACTTTAATATCATAAGTCCTGCACAGTTCGGTTTTCGTAAGAACACGTCAACTGAATTAACCCTAATGACCTAAAATGAGTTTATATTACAAAAATTTGAGGGAAAGAAAATGGTGCTTGGAATTTTCCTCTATTTTTCCAAGGCCTTTGACCTTATCAGTCATGATGTTTTGCTTAAAAAAAACTTGACCGCTACGGTATTCACGGCGTAGCTCATTCTCTTATTACGTACTACCTTCAACACAGATCCCAATTCGTAGCCGGGGACCATTCGGAGTTGAAATCTGTAAGAACAGGTGTCCGGGAGCATATTGGGTCCGTATCTCTTCATATTGTACAACAATGACATAGTCAATGTTGATCCATCTGCTAAGTGCGTAATTTACGCAGACGATACAAGCCTGTTTTTTGATGGTGACTTAGGTTCTGAAATGTCAAATCGAGCCAATAAGACGCTTTCAAGTATACACAAGTGGGCGACAAGTAATTATCTTAAGGTTAATGTAGAAAAAACTAAGGCAGTGATGTTTCATCCACGTAACAAACCCTTTCAACGGCTGGTTTAAACAGCTTTGCTTTTAAAAAGTGAAGAAGCGAGTCGACGAAAGAGAAGCAACAAACAATACGACCGCCTGATGACAACCCTTTCATTTCGCTCATTTCGGGCACTTCCTCGTAATTTCAATGAATTACCAAGTATTTGACCGCTGACCTGAATGCCGGCCGCGGCGGCGGCATTTCGATCGAGGCGAAATGCTAGAGGCCCGTGTACTGTGTGGTGTCGGTGCAGGTTAAAGGAACACCAGGTGTTCGAAATTTCCGGAGCCGTGCACTACGGCGTGCCTCATTATCATATCGTGGTTTTGGCACGTAAAACCCCAGACGTTGTTATTATTGCAGAAGGGTAGGTAGCCGGGCTAGTTGGTATATATTAATTCTGAAAACTTGGCAGCGAGTACAAACGAGACGCATAAGGAGCAAGACACAAGTTTTACAGCGAAAGCTGTTATGAGATCATTTCTCCGGCCGTTTTTGGCGCCGTAGTTGTCCGCCGCCGCCGCCGCCGCCGCTGCCGCTGCCGCCGCCGCCGCCGCCGCCGCCGCCGCCGCCGCCGCCGCCGGTGTCCGTAACCAGTATCGTTCGAAATAAGAAAAAAAACTAAATAAGAAAAAAATTCCAGGATGGAACGAGGTTCGAACCTGGGCCCTCTGCGTGGGAGCCCAGTATTCAACCTCTGAGCCATGCCGGTGCTTGAAACCGCTTTGCAAAAAGGTCCTATACAGGCTTCATGTCGGGAAGGAACCACATTAGCATATGCAATATAGCGTGGTAGAAGATTAAAATAAGCACCAAGCATCGCACAACGCGAATTCTGTAACCAGGCGTCAAACAATTGCGAATTGCGCAACGAGTAGGTTGTTGAATGCTTCCAACCCATTACAAAGGGCTCTGCCATAATTCTTCATCGTCATCAGGCGTAGAATCAACAAAGTGCGCCTAATCCCTTACATGCGTTTAGCTGGTACCAACGCTCTCTGTAGAATGACGAAAAATGGCACAGTGCCTGCTGCCCTACTTCTAAAAAATTACAATTATTTATAGCGTAGTGGGTTCCTCGCAAGTGCACTTGTATTGGTTGCCAAGGAAGCCCATAAGCGCATGATCCACTTCCTCGGGGTCTCAGTAAGATTACAATGATTTATAGCGTAGTGGGTTCCTCGCAAGTGCATTTGTATTGGTTGCCAAGGAAGCCCATAAGCGCATGATCCATTACCTCGGGGTCTCAATAAAGTTCTTCGCCCCCCCCCCCCGTCTCTCTTCCACGTCAACGTATACAGCATGACGGGAGAGGGAAATAGCGACCGGGCGTCACCCAATGCAAATTACATAACTGGTGGGCCGTTTAAAGATGCCAACCCATTACAAAGGGCTGAGCCATAATTCTTCATCGTCATCAGTCGTCACGTCAACAAAGTGCACGTAATGCCTTACAGACGTGTAGCTGGTGCCTCGCTTCTCCATAGAATGACGAATAATGGCTTAGTGGGTGCTTCCCAACTTCACAAAAATTTTGATTTGTGGCGTAGTGGGTACCTTTCTAGTGTACTTGTATTGTAGCCCCAAGAGAGCTTAACGGGCTCTAGAAACGCCGCTCTTCCAGCTTTCGCTGTGACTGTGCTGCGGTTTCAGCGCAGGCCTGGCGTTTTTTGTCCTGCTCCTTCTGTGTCTCATTTGTTTGCGTTGTCAAGTTTTCATTATGGATTATTTACAGCGACATGTTCGCATACGTATAACACCCCTAACGTGTTCAATGGATGAAGGAATTAAACTAAAATGCTGGTGTATTTCACTAGCGTGTTGAATTGGTTTCGGTAAATTACTGAATTGGAAGAACTGAACACTGCAATAAGCGTAACTGCGAACCCTTGCTTGCCGACTGCACAGCGTTAGGCTGATACGTAGAACAACGCCAGCATGAGATCTTCGAACGATTTCTGTGCCAAAAAAGGATATAATTGTATCAGAGTGCCGTCAATTTCGCTACACCAAAATGAAATCTTGTACAGCATGCGACAGAACACCGTTTACTATGATATCTCGAAATCCCAATTTTTTTCGATGTAATTCTGAGCTTTTGCGGATAAAAACCACGATGTGATTTTGAAGCACGACGTACTGGGGTACTATGGTTTAATGCTGGCCGCCTTAGGTTCTTCAGCGAGCACCAAAACCAAAGTACACGGGTGTTCTTGCATTTGGCCCCCATCGAAATGTAGCCGCCTTTGCCGGGAGTCGAACCCAATTCTACGAGCTTAGAAAAGTCCCTACTTTTTTTTTACTGAGTGTCCCCTAGTAACTATTCACGTGAAAAAACAATAAAACTTATTTGTTAGTCAGTGCCTTGTATGTGTCCTCCTGCCTTCGATCATCTCGGTCTTGGTTACTAGCGCTGCTCTTCTCTTTGAGTGCGCTACTACACTTAGATTTACGCTCACGAAATTTGTCCGGGTGCTGCCACTTTCGGCGTGCCTCATAAGCGGATTGTGGGCACGTAAAAGAGCTTATAATTAAAATAACTCGGAACATGTGGCAACGCTCGTGGTCAGAGCGCCATCGTGAATACGAAGCCTGCATTGCAGCAATACATTCGACAATAGATTCTTTTTCTCGGATACCAGAAGCGGACTTTTTGCACGCAAGTACCGAAAATAAAGGTAACGTACAGATTGTATTTTTAAAATCACGCTTTAATGTAGCGCTTTCGCGAATTTTTCGCGTTTTACATCGATAAAACGAAGGCGACAGCGCTAACTACGCAGTTGCTGTCAAAGAACGTGGGGGAAGCTTCTAGAACATTCCATGTTCGGATGAACCACGCTGACGCGACTTTTTTTCTTGAGATTTTCGTTTCTACATTGCCAGTCGCGCTGATCGCTGTGATAACAACGGCGTCGTGGCGCATTGCGACAGTGACGTAAAGGCAAGATTGACCAATGCGCAGGCGTGTCGACCGTTGCGCCAAGCATCATGTGATCGTGAGTTTCGTCGTCGGGGAGCGTCTTTCCGTGGTCTTGTACCACCATTTTGCTTTCTGCTTTCGACCGTGGTGGTTGCTTTGTCTGTCTGCTGAGCTGTGCGTCGCATTGCTGTTGTACTCACGCACTGACAGGCTGCGCTTGATGACGTCGCGCTCGTGTTACAGTGCGTCTTCAACACGGACTCGGAAAGAAGTGGCTTCAACATCTGAACACTGAAAATGTGAGGAACGTTTCGAAAAACTTCGTGTCTGACAAGCCTTCTGACACCGCCGCAGACAGTGTGTTTCGGTTGCTACCAGAGACTGCTCGCTGCTCGACATGTGCAAGAGTGACTGTCAACTTGTCACGGACATTGATTTCGACCCTCAAGTTCCTCCCGCATAACAATTCTCGCCCTTCAAGCGAGCTTCTGGAATACATGTGACGCTCGGCGAATACTCCAAAGCTCGGCAAATGCACGACGTTACCATAGTAAGCCTAACGATAATTACTCCCTCCGGGGAAGCCGGAGAAGTGAACTTAAAAGTCGCAAGTCATGCCTGCCGTGGACTCATTTTTCGTTGTGCGCGTTCACCAACCGTCGGCGTCGCCTGGTCAAAGAACTTTGATTCATGGTGGACATCTCTTCGAGGACCAGTGGAACCACCCTCTTCCCGGAGTGCTTGGTCATCGGTCAACAAGTAAGACAGGGAGTCCCCGAGCTCGCGAGGGTGGTTCGCAGCATAGTCTGTCATTTGAGCTTCTCGAATTGGTACGCGCCAGGCGTCTTGGTTACGCTCGCAAAAAGTTACGTGAGGTTAGTTGCGTCGTAAAATTAAGCCTGAATCTTTTCTGGGCGTGCTGCGGCCACGTATCGGGTGTTCGCCGTGACGGAATTTGAGAGGACGGAGCGCGTCGCTCAGTGGCGTAGCCAGGGGGTGGCACACCGGGCCGTCCCCCCCCCCCCCCGCCCCCCGAAATATTTTAATAATAATATCTGGGGTTTAACGTCCCAAAACCACGATTTGATTATGAGAGACGCCGTAGTGGAGGGCTCCGGAAATTTCGACCACCTGGGGTTCCAACCGATAGTCTATTGACTCAATGGTCAAGCACAAGCTGCTACACGGGACGTTTCGAAGGCTGTCATGTCGAGTCAATAGTCTATTGAGTCAACGGGGCACCCCACCACAACTCTATCAAAACTTCGATAGCCTTTGAGCAACGGAAGCGGAAACAGCGCGAACGTGCCGTCTCGTTCACAGTGTGCGCTGCACGATTAGGAAAAAGAAATTAACCAGTACGCTTTAAAAGCAGTATATGTGAGCGTTATGAATTATTTAACAAGGTATCTTTGCCACTGCATTTGTGCAAACTGCACACTCTCGACAACAGCAGCGTGCTCGTTTTCATCGTGCCGTCTCGTCGTAGTTTCGCTGCTCAACTAAAAAATTAAGTATGTCTTCATAACTACGAGTAAATAGTTTATTAAAATGTATAAATAAAAACAACAGACTTACTTGTGTTTTTAAGTGGATTTACATTTAACTTTCGGTGATATGAATACGAAAATAAAGATCCGCAGAGCTACGCAATTTTTGCGACAAACGCCCGAACCACTCAAGGGCCATTCAAAACTGCGGCCTCGCAGCGGTAGGAGAACTCAAACGAGTCGATAGAGTTGTGGCGTTTCGACGGCCATCGACTCGATGGCCTTTCAAAAGTGCCCGTGCGTCAGGGGTACTTCTATGTATTGTTGTTTGCCTTGAGTCATTGCAAGTATGATTTGGTGTCGATGTCCGGTGTTTTTATTGTTATATCTCAAGGCATTGCGATTGATTTTCTCATTTATTTCTTTTACAATATCAAAAATGACCGTCCACGTACGCCACAAGACTGTTTTCTTCAGTGCCACTCGCAGAAAACGGGGGAAAGGATACTTCTATTTGTCATGCGCACGGTGCAGCTTAGTGGTTGCGAAAGATTCCCCTTAATCAATCTCACGTCATCTCATTTACGCCATCAATTGACATTGGGAAGAAGCCGATGCTGAGATATGTCTATAGCCAACGCGTCCCATACGGAAGTAAGTATAAAAATCATTAGCCATGCCAGAAACCAGCACCGAGCATTGTAGATTTATCTGCTCCGCCAGACCGAGTAAATGGACGCTCAACGCGAAGTACCATGAAAATAAGTCATTCGCAATACCGAGAAAACACATTCTGGTGATACGTTGCAGAGAAAACAAATTAATTGCAGAGAAAACAAATTATTTGCGCATGGGAACAGGAAAGCCCATTACAAAACCAACTTTAACGTGCACCTAAATCTAAGCACACGGGCCTCAAACATTTTCGCCTCCATCGAAAATGCAGCCGCCGCGGCCGGGATTCGATCCCGCGACCTTCGGGTCAGCAGTCGAGCGCCATAACCACTAGACCACCGTGGCGGGGCATCCCCGAAATATTTTGCCATGGCACAAAGCACAGAATGTCACTCGACCACATCTGCTTGTCCGGCCCGCACTTCAGATCAAGGAGGTGCCCCACCCCCCCACCCACCATCCCCCGAAAAAAAAAAAAAAATTCTACCTACGCCCCTGGCATCGCTGGTGTGGCGACGCATATAGCTTCAGGCATAGCTCACAGTTAGGCAGGCAGCTGACACTAGGCAGGGTAGCTTGATAGCCGTCCTCTTTCGATTTCGTCAGGGACATTTGCCTGTTCCGAATGTCGTTGCGACCTTGACCACTATTTCGTAATTAGGTATTTCGCGCGCGATACGAGTTGAAGTGAGGTGCGGTTTTCTGTTAAGCGAAATGTGGTTTCGAGGAAGCAAACAGCGTTCGGAATTGCCTCGTTAGCTCGATAGCTTTGTTAGTGCTGCTGAACTCCTTCGGGCTGCAGGTCAGCGCTTCCTGCTGCAGCCAATGTGAGTGGCCGTCAACCTTGTTGCACTTCATGTGCGTGTGCGGGTAGTCTTTTCGCCCATTACTGTGGTGCTCACATATCGCACACTTGGTTGAACGCGCCGCTCGCTTTGGTCGAGTTCTTGGAACACGGCCCACGCACGCGTGCGAACCTCGTCACGGTGAGTATACCAGTTGTTCCTACGGAAGTATTCTAAAGTGTGTTTGTTGAACGTTTCAGATGCCTTGTACCTGTGGGCTGCCATACATCGACGTGTGACCACGGCAGTCATCCGAGCACCAGCACATGAATCCATCGTTGCGGCGAGTATCATCCCAACAACAGAGTGGCGAGGTTGCAGTTAGTTTTGGTGTCTAATCAGAGCCCCCAGTTTTGGTGGCCGGCTGTTGCAGCCATATTGGGTCTTCTCCTTGACGGAATCGAAGAGGACGGGGTACGGGTGGGGGGCGCGCCGCATAGAGGTTCAGCCTTAGCGAACATGATAGGCAGGATATGACAGGTGTCCTCTTTCGATTTCGTCGGGAACATTGAACCCGTTCCGCATGTCTTTTGTGAAGCGACCACTATTTCGTGTCGAGTAGCCCGCGTGCGATAGTGCGCTCGAGCGAAATGTGGTTTCGCGGAAGCAAACGGCATTCGGAATTGCCTCGCCAGCTTTTGATTAACCGTACTGTAGAACGTGGCGTTCACCTTACAGCGCGGTTTCATTCGTTATTGCTGCTTTTCCTGGTCGCTGTGTTTCTCATGATACCGCTTATTCACGGTGTTATGCTTACCATGCAGTTTTAAGGTTTACTTTCAGGCTTTTCTTCGAGTCCCGCCGACCTTCCAGGAGGAGTCCATGGAGCGCCGCACATTATTCTGGACATAGTGTGTGTGAGCGCGTATTTTTCATTTCCATATTTTTAACAAGCGGCTTTAGCACCTATTCAGATACACCAGGGCAGGCGGATGTCCCGTTCCTGAACGAGCTGTGCATCGAAGGCAGTCCAGTCCCAGTCCACGGTGGAGATGACGTTGAACACCACCCTTCCTGTGGCAGTGTCGGCAGCACTTCCACATTCAACCGCCGATACTCCTGTCAGCAGGAGGGACTTCAATAAGCGCCATATGGTAAATATTACGTACGCAAAACTTACTGCAGCTGTGTTTACATGCGCTTAACGATTCCGTCGTGTCTTTGCAGCTTTTCTGCGTCTGTCTTCCGCTGCTACCCGGGACATGGAGCTGGCTCCTGCAGATTGGGTCCAATGTGTACGTTCTTGAGGTCTCCCGGGCATCACACGCCACATGACCGAACTTACTGCCATCTTTGCACTGCCTCGCTGATGGCGTCATCGAGGGAGACTGCACGTTGCCTCTACTCGTGGAATTCTGTTGGTAGGTGTCAAATTTGCAGAACTCTTGCTTCAGCTGTGTTTACATGTGCTTAACGATTCCGCCGCCTGTCGTTGCAGCCTCACCGCGCCCGCCTTCCTTTTCTACCCGTGACAAGATGGAGCTGGCTCCTGCAGTTTGGTTCTAATGTAGACGTTCCTGAGGTCCCCGGGGCAGCACACATCACATTACAGAACTTACTGCCACCTTCGCACTGCTTCGCTGATGGCGTCATCGAGGGAGACTGCACATCGCTTCTACTCGTGAAATTTTGTGGTAGGTGTCACGCTCACAGAACTCTTATTGTGCCTGTGTTTACATGTGCTTAACAATTTCGTCACTTGTCGTTACAGCTTCCCAGAGTCCATGGCTACCTGTGACAAAGACATGGAGCTGGCTCCAGCAGATTGGTTCTAACGCCAACGTTCCTGTGGTCCTCGGGGCACCACTCGTCGTATGGCCGAACTTATTGCCACCTTCGCACTGCTTCACTGACGGCGACATCCAGGGAGATGAGACGTGGCCACTACCTTTGCAGACGGTAGGAAAAGACTTCATTCCCAGGTGAAAATGTGTAACTGGGAATCCAACTGGTTTCAACTGGTGTTAACTGGGATCAAATGGTCCCAGTTGCGGGCAACTGGCCCCAGTTGGATACCAACTGGTTCCAGTTGCAACTGGTTCCAGTTAGCAGCTGGTCCAGTTATAACTCAATTGGTTCCAGTTGATTCCAATTGCAACTGGTTCCAGTTAGCAGCTGGTCCCAGTTACAACTCAACTGGCCACCAACGGGAACCATGACCAGTTGAACTGGAGGCAGCTGGTCCCAGTTGGAAACCATATCCAGTTATATTGGAAGCAAATGGTCCCAATTGTACGCTAACTCGAAGTGCGACCAGTTACTCTGGTTGTACGATTCTTCAGAGTGAACGAAAAAAAAAATTGAACTCTGTATACGACGTAGCATTGCTGTACTTGAGTGAATGGGTTTTATCCAAGAGTTTTTTGTGTCATACTCACAGAAGGGTACCTGATCACTGGCCTAGTATTGTAAGGGGCCGTTATGAACACAGATGATAGGACGATAAGAGAATAAGAAAATGGCGTCTCATGGTTTGCAAATGAATTATCTTCTCTTGTTTAGACGTCATCCTCCTCTTCGCGTTGTTTTAACCCCATTACAATAATATAAACAGTCTTACCTGACCTGATATGTATTTTTTAAAATCGTGTATTATCGTCAATTATTCCGTTGCGCAAATGCGCAACACAGTGCACTCAAACGTACGCTTGCTTTAGCATCAGTACTGCTGTCCTCGCTGCTGTCCTTGCTGTTGTCAATCTTTTTACGTCCATCGCGGATACCCGCAGGCGAAGCGGGCCCGATTGACGTGGGGATGTTAATACTGCCGTTGTCTCACTGAGAGCATGCCTGCTCGATTCGCTTGCGTGCAGCACAGAGATTACTTCCGTACGACAAAAAAAAAAAAAAAACATCGAGCAGAGCCGAGAGCTACCACTTCCAAGACTGCCGCCGACATGCTGCCGACACAAACGCACGCCACGCTCTCTCTGCTCTCTCCCCAACTGCCTCGACAGCCGTCACATCAGTTTCGTATCTCATACGCTCAAACAAATGAAGCAGTAAAGTAATGAAACATAAAGATTACACATAAAATAAACTGAAAAGAATTATTTCATGTCAATTCCGCACTATTTAATGGAAGAAAGAAGCTCGATAATAAAGGCAGAAAATTTAGAACCACAGCCGTACTAGTTTCGTACACCACATGTGTACGAGGGCTAGCTGCCGAGTGCTGGACGTGTTCTGTGGTGGTGGTCCGTGGAAGCGGTGCTTAGTTGTGCTGTTCTTCAAAAGGAACGTGCAGTCATGGCGTGCGTAATTTAGATTTTGTCGAATTAGTGTCCGACAGTTTCGTCTCTGGAAGTCTTTATGGGTGAACGCCGGACAAGTGTTTTTTCCTGTGACAACACGGATATGTGGATCCATTGTGTGCGGAATGCAGTGCAAGCCTGCGCCTTGTCGGCGATGCAGCCGTTTGAAGGTAACTATATATCACTTATGCTTCGAGTGCTAGTTGTTCAATATCCTAGAGAACATTTTGATATAATGCAATGCAAAGTGTTTTGAGTGTTCAGACGATGGAACGCCGCATTGTAAACAAGTTCTTTGGGCACTGCTCTGTAATATGTTTGCTTAGGGGTTTGTGCGTAGTGCTTGCTAATTTTCTGCCATTTGTTTTGGAGCATCACAGAAAACGAGTGCCGTGCAGTAGTATTTTGAACCGTATGCTAAATAACTATAAAGTATACTCGCGCAAATTTGTAGCTCCGTCCGCGACTTTTAAAGAAAGCGCAAAGGGGCCCATATTTTGCACTGCAAATGGATATTCCCGAACCTGTTGCATCTGTAGGTACATACATTCGAGTGGAAACAAAGATGCTTTCGATCGCCTTACTTCCCGTAGTTCTTATGTTTTTGGCGCTGAGGTAAGCGACTTAAAAAACGGATTACATCCGGCATGATCTCTGGAATAGTGTTCGTAGTGTGAATTTTTAGAAGGCTGGTCTACTGTGTATAATAAATTGATATGGCTATTCTGAGACATGCATGTAACATATGTTACCTATTATTTTGCAGGAACGCTCTCCCATTGGTCACGGGTACGTGAATCTCACGGAAAAAATTTAGGATTGCCGCCAAACACAAAACAATTTGAGTGCTGTGTAATGTTTGTAAAATAAACATTTGATGGAGTATCAAAGGTTGTTTTTTTTTATCTTGCACTGGAGCCCCAGGAATTAAATAGCCACATCAGGTTTAATTTTTAATGGGACCAGCTTCAGACAGTAGTTCCTAATGGGACACCATTTGCGACGGGCAACTGGCTCTTATTGAGATCCCAGTAAGAGCCACTGGCCCCCGCTGGGACCCACTGCCAACTGGAAATAACTGGGACCAGATCAAGTAGTTTATGGCAGGATTCCCAGTGGGGACCAGTTGTCAGTGGGTGCCAACTGGGACCAGGTCAAGTGGTTTATGGTCAAATTCCCAGTTGGGACCAGTTGCCAGTGGGTCCCAGTTGGGAATTCAGTCCCAGTGGGTCCCAACTGGGAATTTGACCATAAACCAGTTGAACTGGTCCCAGCTGGGGCCAGTTTTTTCCAGTTGCAATATTTTCACCTGGGTTATTTGTATCGTCCTCCACCCCTGACACGTGAAGCTCGCAACTTCGCCCTCCTCCTCGTTTTGGAGTCCGCACCCAGCAGCCGATGTCAATGAAAATCAAGTGCGGAGACTGTCAGCTCCGTTTGTACACGCTGTTTCACACTTAGGGGAAAATTCGAAGCACATTGCAATGCGCTCCGAGTTTTCCCCTAAGCGTGAAACAGCCTGTACATATTTAATGCAAACACCTAGATTCCTTGACCTATGCTCTAATTGGCTATTATGGAACTTTGGGCGGAGTGTTGCGAGGCTGCCGGGCTAAAATTCTTCCATTCCATTTATTTGTCAGTTACGCATTCGTGAGGAGGATAGAATCCTTACTATAAACAAGGTTTTTCCGTCATAAACACGGTCCACGCGCTGAACGTGTTTTGCACACAAATGTGTTCCAATATTTTTTTTCGCGAACTCTTTCCACAGAATTCTGCATTACACAGTCCTGCTATTTGGCCATTCCGCCTAACTTTATTCCGCATATCGTTTATTACTTGCCTTTGTTTTGTTAGCGGAATTGAATCTGTATTGCACTATCTGATTGCATGTATGAATTTTATGTACAGCCATGAGCAATAACCTGGAACACTCAAATTACTTCCTAAAACTTCATTAAACCACCTTTTGTGTAAGTTCGTGTATGTGTTTGTACGCATACACGCATACACGCAATTTAAACATTTTGATAGGGGCCACAAATGCACTAAAATAACTATTTGAAGGAAAAGCGCGAATAAGCCTCCACCCTCCCCCGAAAAAAATATGAAAAAACATGGCTTATCCCCCTTTCATAGGAATCTGTATAACACGAAAGTGAAACATGCCTTCACAGGGGTAGTTGAGCGTTTATTGTGCATTGTTTCGCCAGAAGGGCGAAGAAATGAATGCTATAACAACAAATTGTAATGTCGCACGAAGAACTGCAAGCAGCTACGTACAAAAAGAACATAAACAGGACGAGCGCGAACTAACAACTGATTTTTGCAAATGGTCTATTAGACCATTTGCAAAAATCTGCAAGGCGGCTTTACTGCAAGGTTGTTTTCCAACCAAAAGCTCTCCGTCATAGACTGGTTTTCTCGCTCATTGTACTTCACCGCTCCTAATTCCAGTGAAGGCACGCGAGTACGACAAAACGACCTCTTTCCCCAGCTAAAGTGGTTACTTGGGCGAGTTGGTACGACATATTGGAGGGAAACAGCGCGAAAGACGAAGGACCAGGCAGAGAAGGACACAAACAGGGGCCGCCTCGTACGAACCCTCAGCCTTCGCTAGGTGGACAAGGCACCCGTCGTTCGTAAGAAAAAAAAAAAGGGGGGGGGGGTAGAGAAGCAAAAACAGAATGAGCGAGAAAAGCAGTCAGGGATTGAGAATTTTTGGTTGGAAAATAACCTTGCAGGAAAGCCGCCTTGCAGATTTTTGCAAATGGTCTATTGTTACTTATTTGTGTGTGAGCAGGGCGCTTTTTTTTCGAAAACGCGGCCGCTGCAGCGAGCGAAGTGCCCTTCGTGCTCCCTGTAACGTCAATGGAAACTTGCGGTGAAAGCACAAGACCTACAAACAACCCCCATCATGACATGAGCGCGCGCGCACGAGAGGCACCCCCTGTAGAGGCGCACTCTCATCGCAGCACGATGGCGCGACGGGCCCTCCGCGCCCGTCGCGCCATCTCGCTAGTGATAACAAGAACACGCTGGAGCCACCGAGCTCTGAGTACCGCCAATGGTAAATAGTGTATATAAATAGCTCGCCGTTAATAATCTAGAGAACTTGCGCTTTGTGGCCGAGTGGTTTCGCGCCGCGCGCTGCGGAGAGGGGTCGTAGGTTCGACTCCCGGCAACGGAACTTTTTCGTCTAGTTTTTTTTTCTTTCTTTGCCATCTGTTAGTGTATATTTTGCGTCATATCCGCAACGGAAATACGTCAGTGGAGCCGCGGTGGACCCCGGCATAAAACACTTTCGTGTTAAAATGTCTCCACACTAGTATAGTGCGAAGACTGAGGAAACAGCGGAGTTAGTGGCCTACCCCTTCTCTTCCTTTTCCGATCCCTTGCTATACTATACTCTTCATGGCTATGCTATGCTTCACCCTCTCCCCTTCTCATTTCCTTCCTCTTCATCTTCTCATAACTCACCCTCACCCTCACTTCCCTCTCCCACTCCCTTGCTACACTGTTGTGCTCATTTGTTGGCTTTGCGTGCCTTGGTATAGCTAGGCTGAGTTCCCAGTCTTCTCTGAACGTGGCTGCTCCTCGGTCAACCAGTTAATTCGGGAGGACAACGGAGCTTTGCCAAGCTTAAGCAGCTCCCCTGTAAAAAAAAAATAACGCGACTAGATACGGTAAAATCTTACGAACGACTCGGTGAAAAAAGCCCAAATCCGCTTATTATGAGCGGAACTGGCATCTCCAACAGGAAATGTCGCTGGAGCCATCGTTTCTACAAGGGGACCTCGCTTAATTGCTGCTTTGACGAAGACAAATCCATTTGCAGAAATGTTGGCTACAGCGGCATTCCCTGTTAGACTTGCCTTTTTCTTTTTCACCTGTGCGCAGGAATGACAGTGTGGCTGTGTTTTCGGATTCTTCGAATTACACTAACACGCACCTCGCCTGTCGTTTCAGGCTCCCAGCGTGTTCTGGCGTGTGGCGCGCTACAGAAGATTGGTCCAGCCCGCTCATTGACATCAGTAACGTCCGTGGCATTTGCTGTGTCCAGCCTGACTGTGTCCAGCCTGACCGTTCTACTGGGGACTCTGGACCAGTCAAATCTTCGTACGTTTCCAAGACTTTGTTGGTGTCCTGCACTGTCTTCACTGCGTGTGGGTGTTCTCCGCAAAGACTGCAGTCGCCGTCGCTCGATCACCGACCAGATGATGTGCTGCACTTGTGTCAACAGTTCAGTGTAGCAACCCACCCCACGTTGAGAGCTGCGCTTCGCTCAGCCAACGGCTGGGGCATCTAGCAGTTTCAATACCAACCCAAAGAACTGTCATAAGCACTGAGCTGATCTGTAAATGTTTGGCGGTGAGGGTAAGGACATTTACATTGTGCGCTTTTGTAGCAATGCATAGATTGTGCCTGTTCATGCGCATTTTCATTTGCTCACATCGCCCATGTCAGCAGCTAACCTCTGATCGTATCGTTAGGTCGTGAATAGATCGAACTTGTTTCAACGGGGTTCGGTGCACATCGTGGTTTTCACACTTGTCATTGTCGCTGGTAACGACCATAACCCGTTGCTAGTTCAGTGGCGAATCGCATCGACTTTTCCTTCCGGCCATACTAGCTGTGATAGGGCGCCGAAGTGATCGTTCGCTATCGTTCATTGACATCCACTTTGGAAACAATTCAGGCATTTGGCCAACTTCCCTCTCTTCCCGTCCACTTCTTCCACCTCCTTCACCTCTTTGACTTTAGCTCTATATTGGTTAATCACGGGGCGTTCTCATTCATTGATTTGTTCAAAATTCATTAATTTGTATCTGTAGAAGCCCGTTTGGCTTTGTTCCAAGGTTAGAACTCGGACCTTTGATTCATTGAACTTATTTGCACAGTCTTCGTCGTGTCGCAACGGCAGAAGCCCGCTTGGCTTTGTCCCGAGGTTAGAACTCGGACCTTTGATCCATTGAACTTATTTGCACAGTATTCGTCGTGTCGCAATGCTAGAAGCCCGCTTGGCTTCGTCCCGAGGTTAGAACTCGGACCTCAGATTCATTGAACTTATTTGCACAGTATTCGTCTTGTCGCAACGGTAGAAGCCCGCTTGGCTTTGTCCCGAGGTTAGAACTCGGACCTTTGATTCATTGAGCTAGTATTCGTCGTGTCTCAACGGTAGAAGCCCGCTTGGCTTTGTCCCGAGGTTAGAACTCGGACCTTTGATTCATTGAACTTATTTGCGCAGTATTCGTCGTGTCGCAACGGTAGAAGCCCGTTTGGCTTTGTCCCAAGGTTAGAACTCTGACCTTTTATTCACTGAACTTATTTGCACAGTATTCGTCGTGTCGCAACGGTAGAAGCCCGCTTGGATTTGTCCCGAGGTTAGAACTCGCACCTTTGATTCATTGAACTTATTTGCACAGTATTCGTCGTGTCTCAACGGTAGAAGCCCGCTTGGCTTTGTCCCGAGGTTAGAACTCGGACCTTTGATTCATTGAACTTATTTGCGCAGTATTCGTCGTGTCGCAACGGTAGAAGCCCGTTTGGCTTTGTCCCAAGGTTAGAACTCGGACCTTTGATTCATTGAACTTATTTGCACAGTCTTCGTAGTGTCGCAACGGCAGAAGCCCGCTTGGCTTTGTCCCGAGGTTAGAACTCGGATCTTTTATTCACTGAACTTATTTGCACAGTATTCGTCGTGTCGCAACGGTAGAAGCCCGCTTGGATTTGTCCCGAGGTTAGAACTCGCACCTTTGATTCATTGAACTTATTTGCACAGTATTCGTCGTGTCTCAACGGTAGAAGCCCGCTTGGCTTTGTCCCGAGGTTAGAACTCGGACCTTTGATTCATTGAACTTATTTGCGCAGTATTCGTCGTGTCGCAACGGTAGAAGCCCGTTTGGCTTTGTCCCAAGGTTAGAACTCGGACCTTTGATTCATTGAACTTATTTGCACAGTCTTCGTAGTGTCGCAACGGCAGAAGCCCGCTTGGCTTTGTCCCGAGGTTAGAACTCGGACCTTTGATCCATTGAACTTATTTGCACAGTATTCGTCGTGTCGCAATGCTAGAAGCCCGCTTGGCTTCGTCCCGAGGTTAGAACTCGGACCTCAGATTCATTGAACTTATTTGCACAGTATTCGTCTTGTCGCAACGGTAGAAGCCCGCTTGGCTTTGTCCCGAGGTTAGAACTCGGACCTTTGATTCATTGAGCTAGTATTCGTCGTGTCTCAACGGTAGAAGCCCGCTTGGCTTTGTCCCGAGGTTAGAACTCGGACCTTTGATTCATTGAACTTATTTGCGCAGTATTCGTCGTGTCGCAACGGTAGAAGCCCGTTTGGCTTTGTCCCAAGGTTAGAACTCGGACCTTTGATTCACTGAACTTATTTGCACAGTATTCGTCGTGTCGCAACGGTACAAGCCCGCTTGGATTTGTCCCGAGGTTAGAACTCGCACCTTTGATTCATTGAACTTATTTGCACAGTATTCGTCGTGTCTCAACGGTAGAAGCCCGCTTGGCTTTGTCCCGAGGTTAGAACTCGGACCTTTGATTCATTGAACTTATTTGCGCAGTATTCGTCGTGTCGCAACGGTAGAAGCCCGTTTGGCTTTGTCCCAAGGTTAGAACTCGGACCTTTGATTCACTGAACTTATTTGCACAGTATTCGTCGTGTCGCAACGGTAGAAGCCCGCTTGGATTTGTCCCGAGGTTAGAACTCGCACCTTTGATTCATTGAACTTATTTGCACTGTATTCGTCGTGTCGCAACGGTAGAAGCCCTCTTGGCTTTGCCCCGAGGTTAGAACTGAGACCTCTGATTCATTGAACTTATTTGCACAGTATTCGTCGTGTCGCAACGGTACAAGCCCGCTTGGATTTGTCCCGAGGTTAGAACTCGCACCTTTTATTCACTGAACTTATTTGCACAGTATTCGTCGTGTCTCAACGGTAGAAGCCCGCTTGGCTTTGTCCCGAGGTTAGAACTCGGACCTTTGATTCATTGAACTTATTTGCGCAGTATTCGTCGTGTCGCAACGGTAGAAGCCCGTTTGGCTTTGTCCCAAGGTTAGAACTCGGACCTTTGATTCATTGAACTTATTTGCACAGTCTTCGTCGTGTCGCAACGGCAGAAGCCCGCTTGGCTTTGTCCCGAGGTTAGAACTCGGACCTTTGATCCATTGAACTTATTTGCACAGTATTCGTCGTGTCGCAATGCTAGAAGCCCGCTTGGCTTCGTCCCGAGGTTAGAACTCGGACCTCAGATTCATTGAACTTATTTGCACAGTATTCGTCTTGTCGCAACGGTAGAAGCCCGCTTGGCTTTGTCCCGAGGTTAGAACTCGGACCTTTGATTCATTGAGCTAGTATTCGTCGTGTCTCAACGGTAGAAGCCCGCTTGGCTTTGTCCCGAGGTTAGAACTCGGACCTTTGATTCATTGAACTTATTTGCGCAGTATTCGTCGTGTCGCAACGGTAGAAGCCCGTTTGGATTTGTCCCGATGTTAGAACTCGCACCTTTGATTCATTGAACATATTTGCACAGTATTCGTCGTGTCGCAACGGTAGAAGCCCTCTTGGCTTTGCCCCGAGGTTAGAACTGGGACGTTTGATTCATTGAACTTATTTGAACAGTGTTCGTCGTGTCTCAACGGTAGAAGCCCGCTTGGCTTTGTCCCGAGGTTAGAACTCGGATCTTTGATTCATTGAACTTATTTGCACAGTATTCATCGTGTCGCAACGGTAGAAGCCCCTTTGGCTTTGTCTCGAGGTTAGAACTCGGGCCTCTGATTCATTTAACGTATTTGCACAGTACTCGTCGTGTCGCAACGGTAGAAGCCCGCTTGCCTTTGTCCCGACTTTAGAACTCGGACCTTTGATTCATTGAACTTATTTGCGCAGTATTCGTCGTGTCGCAACGGTAGAAGCCCGTTTGGCTTTGTCCCAAGGTTAGAACTCGGACCTTTGATTCATTGAACTTATTTGCACAGTCTTCGTCGTGTCGCAACGGCAGAAGCCCGCTTGGCTTTGTCCCGAGGTTAGAACTCGGACCTTTGATCCATTGAACTTATTTGCACAGTATTCGTCGTGTCGCAATGCTAGAAGCCCGCTTGGCTTCGTCCCGAGGTTAGAACTCGGACCTCAGATTCATTGAACTTATTTGCACAGTATTCGTCTTGTCGCAACGGTAGAAGCCCGCTTGGCTTTGTCCCGAGGTTAGAACTCGGACCTTTGATTCATTGAGCTAGTATTCGTCGTGTCTCAACGGTAGAAGCCCGCTTGGCTTTGTCCCGAGGTTAGAACTCGGACCTTTGATTCATTGAACTTATTTGCGCAGTATTCGTCTTGTCGCAACGGTAGAAGCCCATTTGGCTTTGTCCCAAGGTTAGAACTCGGACCTTTGATTCATTGAACTTATTTGCAGAGTATTCGTCGTGTCGCAACGGTAGAAGCCCGCTTGGCTTTGTCCCGAGGTTAGAACTGGGACCTTTGATTCATTGAACTTATTTGCGCAGTATTCGTCTTGTCGCAACGGTAGAAGCCCATTTGGCTTTGTCCCAAGGTTAGAACTCGGACCTTTGATTCATTGAACTTATTTGCAGAGTATTCGTCGTGTCGCAACGGTAGAAGCCCGCTTGGCTTTGTCCCGAGGTTAGAACTGGGACCTTTGATTCATTGAACTTATTTGCACAGTGTCGTGTCTCACCGGTAGAAGCCCGCTTGGCTTTGTCCCGAGGTTAGAACTCGGACCTTTGATTCATTGAACTTATTTGCACAGTATTCGTCGTGTTGCAACGTTAGAAGCCCCTTTGGCTTTGTCCCGAGGTTAGAACTCGGGCCTCTGATTCATTTCACGTATTTGCACAGTATTCGTCGTGTCGCAACGGTAGAAGCCCGCTTGGCTTTGTCCCGAGGTTAGAACTGGGACCTCTGATTCATTGAACTTATTTGCACAGTATTCGTCGTGTCTCAACGGTAGAAGCCCGCTTGGCTTTGTTTTGAGGTTAGTACTCAGACCTTTTGGTTCATTGAACTTATTTGCACAGTATTCGTCGTGTCGCATCGGTAGAAGTCCGTTTGGCTCTGTCGCGAGGTTTGAATTCGTGGTGGTTATTTCGACCATTGCACCTATAGTTTGTGAAACGTCATTGTGTTTTTAGCATTCGATGCACCTCTTTGGCTTTGGCTTCAGAGTGTACTGCAATGCGGTTGTTTCGGCATTTCAACGAAATTCTTATAAAACAGTTTTCTTGTCACAAACAAGGATTTCAAATTTCATACAAGTTCTCGGTCCTCTCACATTTCTGACTGCGTCCGCCAAAATGTTTCAAGTGGCAGGTCATGATGGCTCTGCTTGTGAAGCTCCTACATTTTTGCGTCCGCCGTCACGCGGTTTGGTTTCCGAAGTGATCGCCACTTTGACATCCTCCCTTAGGGTCTGTTAGAGCACTTCTTTACTTGGCTTTGACCGGTGGTCTGATCTCGGAGTGATTGCTTCACACATTGAGCGGATTTGTTGTATAATGATGCTGGTATTGGAAAGTTTGAAGTGCTCGTTTGGTGTTGCCTGTTAATCTGACATGTTTCTTTCGTGTATACTCTCTTGTAGGGCGCGAGAGTTTCATACATGGCCTCTGTTTCTTTGCATGTCGCTCATCACAAATTTAGAACCTCACGACGCCACTGGTAAAGTGCACAGTGTGAATAAGTGGGAAAGGGGTGGGTGTTTGCCCTCACCAAAAAACACTCTGGCCAATGCAAAGGCTTCCACGTTTTGACTCTCAATAAAGCTGGTTCGCGGTGCTAGCCCACTGTGCTCGTAATTTATGCAGTTTGAATCATTTCGATTCGATGAATACAAGCATCCGCTTTGAAGTGCTGTGTACTTCTCAATCTGTGTACCCCCTCTGCTGTTTGTACAGGTAAATACGCGCACTAAAATATCAAGGGTCGTTAGACAATGGAACCTTACAGAAATTGTTGCTATCATAGACAAATCACACAGTCGGGCATCGGATCAGCATATTGCTTTGTCGAAGTGTGCCACATGAATTTTTGCCCTGTGTAACTCTTATATTTGTACATCGGACATTTTCTCCACTGTTGCTGTTTGTTTATCGCCTCAAGGACGCAATGATTAAGTTAAGCAATTTAACAACGTGTAATTATTAGCGTGATTTTAGGCCTCTTTACAGCTATATTACATCCTATCATTGTAACCATCGGTCACTTCTAACACCACATTGTGCTCTTTGGCCACACCTGGCCCTCGCTCCACAATAACCCACGAATCATAATCACCAACGATGTATAATTATTGCATAGTTTGTATTAGCCGATACTTAAATTTCCATGACCATTAGCTCAAGTGACTGTGTGCACATTGATTGAAAAGTCAATAAAAATGTTAACTGTTCTTGGTGAATCGCTACATGGCCTTCACTTTTTTGCGTGCTTCGACTTTTTGCCCCAAATGCGGCCAGGACTCATGTTCTTTCTACCACATGCTCTGGTTGTGCCCAAGCCTTAATGCCTCTCCACCCTTCACGAAGGAGCAATGGAATGGGAGGAATCCCTGAAAGCAGCGATCTACACACCCAAATCCAGTCCGTCCAGAGGACTTGGACTTCCGGTCCCTTCGTGGGCGGAGCCACCAACTTGATCTGGGGGCTTCCGACTCCCCAGATTCGAGTTCCTCAGGACTCCAATAAAGTTCTTGTCGTGTCATGTCTTCGACTTTCCGTCATCTTGACTAACTTCAACCAAAAGTGCAAGCCCGGTGGTAAGTATTTTCCTTGTTCTTACGTTCTTAACATGACCACGGAGGTATATACTCATGTAAAAAAATGTTTTGCTCCGAGTTAGGACCATCGATTCAGATTGATTTTAATATATAAAAGAGCAGATATGGTGAGATTGTATGGAGTGAAATGTGCATGGCCAGATAGAAATGATTCGATACCAACAGATATCATAGGGATCAACAGGCATATCATGGATAGCCTGCTTAATAAACTAGGGAAACCGGTCTTCTATAGAAAATACAAGGCTTTAGTGACCAAGGAAGAAGAAATAGTAGAGAAAGATGTATTAACTGCATGAGCTGGAGCACCGAATTCATTCTAAAAGACAGGGCGTGGAAACACGGACACAAGGAAGAAGACACCACAGACGCGGACTAACAACTGCAAAGGCGCACAACGGCGAAAAAAAAAAAAGCGAAATTTTATCTGCGCATGCCCGTGCAAAAGGCGAACCTATCAATCCGGCACGCGTAGGGGTCTGCATGACAGATAACTGTTAAGGCATTTCATTTCTTTTTATGCTAGTTAATCGATGATTGACTCACGCATGCGCTATCACTGCTATCGATATGCCATGCCTCAGTCACTGAACGCGTTTCTTCATTCCTGTGCCGGTACAAAACTGCGCATTCATCGAACTTCGACGTGCACTTACATTCTCGGCAATGTAAAGAAAGATTAGGAGGTGAGCCTTCGGTTAGCGATCTCTTATGTTCCAATAATCTCTAACACAGCGGCCCGTCTGTCCTACGCGGAAGCGGCCGCAGCTAAAAGGAACCTTATACACCAGACCTGTACGGCAATCAGTGAACTTGTTGGTCTGTTTTACGAAACAAATGTCGGATCCGCATCTCGTCTATTACTCGCTCATTCCTTCTCTGTACAACGGCACAAATCTTACCTAGCCTGTGGGATACGCAATGAATGTAAGGAATACTTATGCCAGAGTCCTTCAATACAAAGTATTGAATTCTGCTTATACGACACTTTTTTCCTATCGAATTTCTACAACCATGCTCGGACTTGAAAAGACCGACTTCTTTAAACGTTCAGCGACAGTGGCCACTGTAACGCGAGGATAACCTACATCTGGTAGTTAATGGTAGTTACTTGTCCCAAGTTAGTGAGTTCAAATATCTGGGTGTCATTTTTTCACATAACCTAAAATGGCACGCCCATATCAATCATATCTCTGCAAAAGCGCTTCGAAAACTTGGTTACATAAAGCGAACTTTTAAAAAATGCAACGTTGGAATGTAAGCTGACTGCCTACAAATCACTAGTTCGTCCGATACTAGATTACGCTTCAACTGTATGGTCTCCTCACCTCACGTGTGACATAACGCAGCTAGAATCAATCCAGAAAAAAGCTATCAGATTCATCTTCGGTCGTTATGATCGCAGCTTCTCACCTTCATCACATGCTCACATCTTATCGTTGCAAACTTTGGAGCATAGGCGCAAACGCGAACGCGTTTCCGCCTATGCTCCAAATTTTACTGCACAAGATCGTCCACACGCCATCCGGTATTCACGCACCCTTCTCTTTTGTACCCGCTAATACACGTGTCACTAGGCAAACCCACAGACTAAACATTATTCCTTTCAGGACACACATTGACTGTTTTAAATTTTCGTTTTTTCCATTCACTGTTGAAACCTGGAACAACTTGGATGGTTCGCTTCGCGCATTGACTCATGATGAGTTCGTTGAGAAACTACGAATACACATATAATTTTAATCTGTTTGCATTGTCTTAGCGGTTGTCTTTTTCTGTATTCCCATCAACGTCTGTACTCGCACCTGATGAAAGATTTTGTTGTACAGCTATGTAAGCATACCATACCTTTATCTGTTTGTATAATCTTAGCGTTTCTTTAATTTGCTGTTTGTACTAATATATGTACCCACTCCTTCTATATCTCGAAATCGAGACAGCAGTATTTATAAATAAATAAATAATAAAATAAATAAATAAATAAATAAAAGACGTAGATGTAGGATAAAGATGTAGATGTCGGCCATCTAACCGAATTTATGTTTATTCAACGATTACCTGTAATGTACTGATATCAGCGAGACGCATCGTATTGCCAGAGACAGTTTTTCGCTTGAGCATTTATAAACACCCTTGCGCTTTATAAACACAGTGTGATGACATGTTAGGCAACACGCGAAAACACAACCGGCGTTTGTAAAATATAACATTTGCCGTAAGTGTCAACGAATGGTGATAAAAGCGATCTTTTGTCACTTGGCGGTACGAGCGACGCGCACACTGTCTAATCAATGTATCTTACTTTGCTAAGTGCATACTGTCTCGCGCAATCTTTAAATATTAGAACCTGACCTTGTGCTCGTCAACAGTGTGGGTTGGCGTTGATTTCGAGTGGATCCACGATTCACAAATTGTAATTACCGCTTGCGGAATTCATCTAGGAAACCGAGCTGTATCTTTTTGTTTAATTTATGCCGTAGGGCATGCTGGCGCCAAGAAAAATAATAATAATGACGCTTCGGAAGCGCTCAGGTGGTTCGACAGTGGCAGGCGGGAACACCAGGCAGATGGAAATCGTAGAGAGACCGTCGTAGTTAAACACAGAATAAGTTCACGACTGATCTACGCAGTAATAAGTTACACCTTGTCGCATTCACTTGATCTGACAGGTGATGGCACGGCGTAACCGGAAAGCTAAAGCGTGAGGCCCGCGCACTCGGTGCGGCGACTGCTGCGGCGTACACACTTTTCCCATGAGCACTTGCGCGTCCGCTGGTGGCGCTCGTGTGCTTGAAAAAGGTCTATTCGAGCTTGCGAAAAGAGTTGCGGAAACACCGATTTGCGCACAGGTGAAGCAAATGCAAGAAGTCGAAAATGCAGTAGAGCTGGATGTTGAAATTCGCGAGTCTACGGCAGCCGCTTTACGTATGAAGGTCATTTCAATACCAACAAATAAGGCCCGATTTGACATGCATGGGAATTTTCCAGACCATGTTAACCTTACGTATCAGATGAGATGGCGCAATGAAAGTTGGAGCGGAAAAACCTGCGTTAGATGCGCTAAATGTGACCTGTTTCTATGCCTTCTAAACAGATATTCCTTTCTTGATTTTCATTCACCTTAGTCCTGATGGCGGTACCCAAATGGGTACCGCCATTTTCTCCTCGGAAATTGCAGTTTTAGTTTTTTCTTCTTCTGAGAAGTGTTTTGTGGTCCTAAAATGCTTACAATAAAAACTTTATGCGAGTTTACCTTGTCTGCTGTTTTCTCGGGTCTGAAGAGGTTAACAAGAATTCCGAAGTAACGTCGGAGCATAAGTTCCTTTGCACGCTAGTGTAGTTGACGTGGTAAGCCCAGTATATGCATAGAACTAATAAATTTACACAAAAACGTTGAGCCACCTCGTAAGACTTGGTTCAAAGTTCACAAATGCGGCATACGCAGCTATTGGCTGACTGCTTCGCATGAAGTCGATTCCCACAATGCTTGGGATCGGCCGAAATTTTCTCCTTTCGTAATCATACGCACGTATATCAAACAATAAGAAAAAAAAAAGAGGATATGACAACCGAAATTCGTAGCCAATAATATCCTCTACTGAGAGGCAAGATTGCCCTCTCTTTTGTGCAGGTTTAGGGTACTAACGGTGGAAACATTCTTAAAGATGCATGAATATCCTATAAAACTAAAAATTATTTTCCAGCGTTATTTTTTCAATCTTACTGGCCTCAGTTTCATACACCGCAGATGGGCTACGTACAAGCGCTTGTTGGACCATTAGATGTTAAATTTAGTGAAGTGCCATCCATTGACAAGGAAAGACACAACTTTGAAATAATTTTTGACGTTATTCCAAGAATTTGCCTTACCAGATATTAAACGGCCTACTACAAAGGCAATTAGAGGGGATGAATACAACAAATATCATAGCTACAGATGCCTCACAATCCGAAGAAAAATCTGGCATTGGGATTTTCTCCGAGACCTTCAGCTGGTCATTCTCATTAAGACTTCCCGATTTCTTATCAGTATTTTCGGCAGAATTTCTAGCGGTGATTATGACTTTAAGAAAGCTCAGCCCGTCAACCTCAAGAGTGGCCATAGTTACAGATTCTTTATCTTTGTGTTCAGCGCTCGCTGTAAATAATAATAATATTAATATCTGGGGTTTAACGTCCCAAAACCACGATATGATTATGAGAGACGCCGTAGTGGAAGGCTCCGGAAATTTCGATCACCTGCGTGCAACTAAATCTAAGTACACGGGTCTCAAACATTTTCACCTCCATCGAAAATGCAGCCGCCGCGGCCGGGATCCGATCCCGCGACCTTCGGGTCAGCAGTCGAGCGCCATAACCACTAGACCACCGTGGCGGGGCCGCTGCACATAGAGATTCTCAATTATCACGTACTTTTCATTTTCTCGTTCCCACCCACGTAACTTTAATCAGATTAATTTGGGTACCGGGCCACAGAGGGATAAAAATGAATGAAATGGCAGACACTCTGGCGAAAGCCGCTCTCAGTGGTCCGATACTCTCAATTATTCCCACATCAGCACTCATAATTCGTGACAGATTTAGAAGGCGTGTCATAATTCAAGATTCTGGTAAAATATTAATGGCTCATCTAAACGAATATCGACACCTCTTGTTCCCTTGGCATAGGAATTTTTGTTCAACAAGAAAAGATGAAGTTATTTTTACAAAATTACGATGTCGCGTTCCAAAACTAAACTTTTATATGCTTAAAGCTGGTCTGGCTCCTTCCCCCCTTTGCTCGTTTTGCAACAAGGACGAAGCAGTTGAACATTATCTTTTATCGTGTAACCGATTCAATTTACCGAGGAAAAACATTCTCAAAGTGGCGTTTAATCGAACTAGATTGGATTTCATTGCCTCTAATATTCTATCCTTGGGAGCCTCCTCATTAGCTCATTGTCACCGGGATGTTTGTTCAGCTGTACAAAAATTCTTAATTGAAGCAAGGCGGTTTTGATTTTCAATTTTTAAATTAGCATTGTTAATTTATCCTAACTATTCTATAATTCAATAGTCATAGAATTCATATGTGACCACTTTTATATGTAATTTATTCGTTTCTTGGCCAATCCCCCAGAGTGGGTGTGAGCCATTCATAAAGGCAATCATCGTCATCATCATCCACGCGCGCTTGCGCCGTGCTCTCGAGGTGGAGAAGACGAAGATATATCTCGTGCATGACGCACGCGACAGCGCGCTAGACCGTGCCTCGGGAGAGAACGACCTGCTGGCCTGGATCGCCCTTTCTGTCCTCGACGCGGCCTCTTCACCTCGACTCAACTCAAGAAAACGCAGGAAGCCGTCCACGATGTGAGTATCAGATAACTGTTACGGCGCCAGTGAATCTCTGTTACGTGGGGCGCTAGAATTAAGGGATTAGAATACTATGTAGTCTTAGCTGCTTCATTGTGCATCTTGATGGGCACCCGAGATGATCCTTGGGAGCGGGTCCAGCGGGCCCGCGAGGTGGCCGGCAGGCTCTGCTTGCCTAGAGTTACTGTATATGCTACCTGTAGGTAGCAGAGTTGCGCATCTGTCTTCCAAACGCCGCTAGCAACCATGCATTGCGGAGAAGCTGACGCTCGGGCCAACTTCTGTATTTCTTGACGCCGTCGCTGCAGCGAACTGAATTAACACTACTCATCGACAGCCATTGTTTATCGCTGGTCTTCGACACGCCAGACAGGTTAATCGGCGACAACGTGGGCATGTCGCCTGCAGAAACTGAGTTCAACTTCACCGCATAGCTGTGGTTGCTAGCCGGACCTATGCGCAACTCTGCTACCTAAAGGTAACATATACAGTGACTCTAGGCTTGCCGGTCTCTACGTTGGACTGAGCCGGGTGCGCGACCCAGTCGTGTTCCGCAGGACCCAATAAAGTTGTTGTAACTGCGTGTTCAGTCGGGTCATCGCTCACGTTTTTACGCGAAAGCGTTAAAGAGCTCGTTTCGCAGAAATTCCGGCGTCGGCGTCGTTGGTTGCGAGCGAAAAATCTTGTTCGTGACCGAAAAATCTAGAAAGATGCAAATCAAAATGAATAATAATCTTCGGGTTCGAGTGAGAATTGAACCCAGGCCTTCTGTGCGGCGAGCAGGTGTTCTACCACAGAGCCAGGCTATTTCTTGAAACTGATTCGGAAAAAAAATGCTCTATGAATATCATGTAGTGGAAGGAGTCCCCTTAACGCATGTAATATTTCGTGGAAGAAGCGTAGAATCGCGCCAGACATCAAAACATGTGAATTGCGCAACGAGTAGGTGTTTTAATGGCGTGGTATTTTTTAAAGCTCTCGCGATTTAAAGAAAGGCCGGAAAAAAATTAAACAGGAGAGTTATCATACCGTAGGTAAAAAAATTCGATGTTTCTGAACAAGCGCCACAACTTTTGCATTGAAGGTTTTTCTCTAGAGTTGCTATTTAATAAGTTCATCAAGCAATCTTTGTTAATTGCCGAGCTTTCCGGATTGAAAAGAATATTCTGACGTGCTCTATATGGCTCAGAACAACACTGCACTAAGGGGAGACGCGTAGCGCCTATGCTTAAATTTTTAACACCCGGTGCTTTTTATCTGAAACACCCTGTATACTTCATTTACCGTTTGTGGTAGGCAGACCTCTGGGGTGCTTCAGCGCGTTCACTATCACCGACGAGATGGCGCAAAGGACCAGAGGGCGCGCCGGCGCGCTTCGGGCGTCACCCCGTCCGTATTTCGCCGGAGTGGGGCTGCGCGCCTCCAGCATCGCACTTTGACATCCAGGGCGTGGGCGCCTGTGCTTACCTCTCACTTATCTCTCACGCGCTTACCTCTGATCGCTGGAGCAGTGAGCGAACACGTGGGTACTTACCTGGAAGTACCACGCAGTGCTATGATATGTAGGGGCTCTTTCAACCAGCCCCCAGTGGTTCAAAGAGCACTTTTTCTGGCGCCATGATTTTTGTGTTGAGCCCTGGTAAATTATTATCTACAGGGTACTGTGCGCACACAGACCTTCCGCCACAGGTGTCTGATCCAGGAGTTGTACATGCTTTCTTGCTCTCAGTAACACACTTCTTGTTGCGCAAGGCTGTGCGGTAACGTAAGGGAAACAAATTATATATTTTTAATTGATTGTAGTGACCATAATGACCTTACTTCCACGAAGCGCATTATGCAGCAAGTAGTGTACGCTATACGAAACCACTTGATCCTGTCGGGGTCACGTATGGTGAACACGACTCATCGTAGGGACTCTGTAGCCACACGTAACGTTACAACGGCGATACTTACCGATGTGCCGGCTTTTTCCATGCAGGGTTATGCGCTGGCGCCAGCTGCGCCTGCTGCTCTGGAAGAGCGTCTACCTGTACAGACTTCGGCGCAATTGGGCCATCACGGCGCTGGAGGTGCTGACGCCGCTGCTGCTAACGGTGGTGCAGAACTACTTGCGCTGCAACGGCTACAGCGTTGGCGACACGCCGCTGCCCATACCCACTATTGGCACCACGTTCGCTGGCAGCGACACCGACGCGCCCAGCGTGGTCAGGCCTTCGATCAACTTCCCTTCCTCCATTGGCTTCGTTCCGGCGCCAGGCACGTGTCCAGCTCAACTAACTGTTCGTGTATTTTAGCTCTGTCAGTAGTTTGTTCTGCAGTGAGACCCATAGGCGTGCGCAGGGTTCCCCATTAGGGGGGGGGGGGGGCAAAGATTCGTCGCAGCGCCCCCCCCCACCCTACTAAGTCAATGTATGGGGCAGATTTTGCGCCCCCCCTCTCTTAGGTGACTAGAAGGGTCAATGCACGGGGCAGATATCGCCCCCCCCTCCCCCCTCCCCCCTTTGGGCACGCCTATGGTGAGACCACTGGCACGTGTACTCAAACAGAACTTACTGTGCCACAGCTGGCGGTACGCTTATTTCCGAACTATTAATGACTATTACGGCATGCAGTATTCGTATGCGAAGAAGTTCTTTGAGTAACACTGAAACGTACGTACCGATTCGTTGTACAGAGGGGCAGAAAATTAGTGTTGGGTTGCTCGTGCCGGAAACCTAACTGAGGCACGCCGTATAGTGGAGCACTCCGGATTGACAATGACTGCCTGCAGACCTTTCAAGAGCACTTAAACCTGGGAATCTGTGTGCGTTCTTGCATTTCGCCCCCATATAAGTGCGACCGGGATTGAACCCACGATTGTAGCTCTATGCCATAGCGATTTCGCTACGGCTGAAGGTGAGGAGCCATACTTAATGGAGGAATGATGCCGTGCCGGGATAGCAGTAATGGGGTGGATGGGGGGTGAGTGTAAGAGTCTACGAAACCTATATTTAAGCTTACGCTCGCTGATTGGACATAGTTCAAGAGCAGCAGGCGGTGGCGACTGGTGCACCAGTTGACCTGCTCTCGAGCTTTATCCAATCGTCGCGGCGTCGCCGCAAATAAGTGCTTGGTGACTCCAATGCACGACTTCATTGACGTCACACACAGGCAACGTTACCGGCGAGGAAGTGCTGCGCCAGGCCTTTCCCGCCGTCAAGTTGGAGCCGTTCCCCAACGAGTCTGAGATGGTGGCCAAGCTGTCCGTACGCACCAACGCGGTGGGCCTTGCCAACAACTACGGCGTTGTGTTTGAACGGGCTGAGCAAGGCGTGCTCAGCTACACGCTGCGATTCCCATCGTGGCAGGAATTCTACACCAGGCAGACGTTTGTGGGCAACGCCCAGAAACAGCCACCCTTTTGGATGAACGGCAAGTTGTTTTTGATGGTGCACGCATACCAACATGAGCGCCTCTTAACGAAAACTATAGTAGGCGATCGATGCGTAGATCAACCGGCTTAGTATTGTCCAATTAGGACAATCTTTACGAATTATAACAGCGGTCACGAGCTAGCACAAGAAAGCTTTGGCATTCAGCGCCCGCGATGTTATTCTAAACATTGCCAAATTCCGCCAAGTTCGAGTTTTAGGCCATTCAGAAGGCGTAACAGCCATGCGATCGAATCATAGGTGACATAAGATAATCACTTCGGCAATGTGTAGGATTTAACCAATGCCCAGAATGGTACACCTGAGCGACAGATGTCTTGAAGCGAAGTGTACAGAATGGCGAAGCGTCGGCGCCGAGAAAAAAGAATGATTACTTTTGTTGTCACAGTGACAGTGACCGTTTTCCTTCTTATTGAAAATGGTGTCGAGACACTTACGACATCTAGGAACATTATAGCAACGTAGGTTGTCAGATATGCTTTTGAAGTGCTGCTATCCAGAATTCCCTAAACGACGAATAGAAGGGATCGAGTTCGGCGAACGAGCTCACTGTTTGGCAAGCGCGTCTTAAAGCGAGTGTCTAAACCTTTTCGTTCAACAGCCTACTAAGTGTGCTCGTCCAAACGTATGTAGAATTAAGTGTGTAATTTAGCAGAGAGGTAGATCGGATAGTCAGGGGGAGAGGTTGATTGCAGTAAGAAGTTCGCAGCTTTAAGAATAGGAATAGGCTGACCTTCGGTAGATATGCCACGTACTTTCTGAGTTAAGCTCAGAATACTGATGTCAATGACGGTATGTTCTATAGTCTTCCAGGTGACTGTCCTATCTGGTCAGGCTGATGCAACTGTCAACAAGACGCGTCTTCAACGGCAGTTTACTTTTTGATTAAACTTTGCTAGCGTAGTACAATGGTTCCGCGAATAAGCGAGTGCCTTTAGTTCCATCGTCCTACATTGCCGAATCCTGCAGGCATCCTGCTGCCCATGGTGTCCGGGTTGAACCTGGCCGTCGCGCGTTCCGAGGCCGCGCGCCTGAACAACCCGCTGCCGCCGGTGTACTTCCAGACGCGTCGCTTTCCGGCGCCCAAGGCCAAGGGCTGGGGCGGTGGCGCGCGTCGCATCGCCGACCTCTGCGTCGTGTACGGCTTCATCGTGATCGCGCCCGTCGCCGTCAAGCGCATCGCCGACGAGAAGTCCGTCGGCATGAAGGTAGTGACGCGGCGGCTGCGGCTGACTCCCAACGTCGGTTGCGCTATCGGGTCCGGCGCAACAGACTATCCAACTTCGCAGCAATAGGCTTCGACGAAGAGTCGTGCTTGTTGCGAAGCAGCAGGTTATAGACTGGGCCACAATACGCTTAATATTTTTTGTATAAACGATTGTCAGAAAATGTAAAAACTACGCTCAGTTCAGTTTCCGTTAAATGTGAAATAAACGCATCTCATGTTTGCACGATGGTATGTCATGCCGAGTCGCTGTGGAATGGGGTATAAGGGTGGGCAGGTGCACTTACTGTTAACCTCCGTAATTCGCTTAACTTAACATTGCATGAATGATTCCCGCACAAGCTAAATTTACATACGTTGAGATCCGGATAGGGTATAAGAAATAGCGCTGTGGAAGGGCTAGTGATACTGCAGAGACGCGCGGCGTCACTGATTCACACGCGGCGTCACTGGCCAGCAGTCAGACGTATTGTGAAACAAGAAAAGATTGTAATGGATCTCGTAACTTCGCTACATGCAGTTTATTGTAGGGTGCAACAATTTAAAAATGTGCGTAAATAGTATGGAACATTTATGGAACAGCTCAGGGAATTTGAGAGCCTTTCCCACACAGCAAGGTGTACACATGAACGCGTCTTGGCATACTTGAAACCAGCGTTCTCAAGAGCACCCAACTAACGCCATGTACTGTACTACGCTCTGTTGCCCTGCTCACGTGGGCCTGTATTCACAGAAAACGTCTTAAGCTAAACAGTTTTGTTACAGAATACTTCAGTCAATCACGATGCGGGACATATCATTAGAGAACCCGGCTGTCCAATGGGAAAATGCGCTTGCGAAAGACCACGTTTTGCTGTGAATCCGGCCCCTGCTCTTTACTTTTCTCGACCTATATTCCACACCCTTTTTTTCGTTTCGCTTCTCACGGAGTTTAATATGATTGCCATCTTTCTACGAAGCAAATAAAAAATGGGCACGGGGATTCGCGCATAGTGATGGCATTTCTGCGCTGGGGAAATGACCAACACGCCAAGAAGCTGCTCCTTCAGTTGCCGCTTTCTTCTACTCAGTGACCCGAACAGTAGATAGACACAGCCCTTATATAACCGACGAAATATTGTGTGTCAGAGTGGACCGGCCACAAAAGAATGCTTACTGCAGTGTTAAGAGAGAATGGGCACATGGAAGAGGATGACTGCTTGCTAATTCTTGAAACGCTAATGTTCTAAGCAGCAAGGCGGTTGCGTTTCGGAAATTGCTTTTTTCTTCTTCTTATACTTATTATTGACACAGCATATTGATGCTATTATCGTGAATACTGGAACTTCAGGACCCGACTTGCCAGTGCTAAGCTACAATTCAATAGCTTGGAGCTAGCAAGGGCATGTACAGCAGGAGAAAGCTGGGGGAAAGCCTTAGAGAATGTAGGACCAAAGACGGAGCTTGCGTGATAAGCTTTCATGACTGAGGCAGATAAAGATTTATTTTTCTCCATATCCGTAGTCTCGATATTGATGGAGTTCGTGTCCAAATCAATATACTATGATGTGAACAAGAACACTCCACAATGTTCGTCGTGTAAGTTTTCACAGGGAGTGATATATTTTCTACTGGATGGGTCCAATCTCAATCTTATAAGAAATACATCTGAACGTGTCTTGTGGCGCTCGTTGAATGTGGGAGCAAGCCCATAGCTGATGGTCTTTGTTCAAATGGTTCTAAGAGTGAGTAAAACGGATCGACGGCAACGTTTTGTACAATGTGTGACGTGGGGTGATCGGACAGTACTTGGCGTTTGGCTAAATGTTGCATACTTAGTATCTATGGTAGACTTAAACGCCGAACACGATCACACAAGAAGACGTACGCAGGACGGTCGTTTGTCCTGTATATGTGTTGTTGTATGATAGCGTTTTTGGCGCCTTAGTCCATACTATTGATACTAAGGATGAGTGGATGTTTGCGAGGACACGTGTGGCGTCTGTTAAAGAAATTGTACGTAGAAGAGAGCAATGTGTGTTCATCTCGGAGGTCACGCAACTGTGCTCGCTCCTTCGCACGCAGGAGCTGCTGCACATCGCGGGCGTGTCGGACGCTGTGTACTGGCTTTCGGCGTACCTGAGCGGCTTGCTGGTCATGGCGGTGGTGGCGGTGCTCATGACGGCGCTCATGAAGCTGCCGCTGTTCTGCGCTCCAGCGCTGCTGCCGCAGAGCGACTTCACGCTGGTGCTCGCCATGATCATTCTGTACGCCGTCTACTGCGACCTCTTCTGCCTGCTCATCAGCTGCGTCGTCAAGACACGTGAGCAAGCTCGCATCTGTATCTTAACTAGGACTACCGAACCCATTTCAAAAATTGAGTAATCATCATTTCGATGATGTGTGAAGGTCGCAGTAAATAGATAAAAAAGGGAGGTAACAGGCTACTTAATGCGTTGCATTCAATGCGCTAGATGTGGGTTATTCCTGATAGTCAAGGTAACGGGAGGGCAGCATCGTTTATTTATTTGCGTGTTACCCGAAGCGCCATATGTGCCATTATTGTGGCTGGCACAAGGTATAGTGAAATGCGCAGTCCTGTCGCCAACTGCATCTGGTAGCAACATTTCTCACTGTAATCGTTCTTGGAAAAACGAAAACTTTTAAGGATCCGCCCTGGCGGTGTAAGAGCGAATCTTAAATATGCGATCCACGCGTGAAAACCGCTAGTGTGCTGGCCGGAGGTAATTCGAAATATTAACACATTCCTGGCATGGGTGGCGGGTAATCTACATCATTTTCTGCAGACTCCACCATTTGCAAGCGGGTAGTGAGAGCTTTTGTTTCTTAACCACATTGAATGCCGTTATCAGTATTGAATCACTACTTTTAAAAGGTACGCCATTGCGCTGATACATGTACCTGATAAATACGATGTGCTTCTACGCGAATCCCATGCACCCGCAGATTCCTTGGGTGTGCCTGCAGCTACCAAGCCACAGGTTGAAGTAGTGCCCCTCCTGGAAGGGATAATTGACAACCACCCGTTTGTAGCACGATAGGGTTTTACATGCCAATACCACGACATGATTGAGGCACGCCGTAGTGTAGTGCTCCGGAAATTTCGACCATCTGGTGTTCTTTAACGTGCACTGACATCGGACAGTACACGGGCCTCTAGCATTTCGCCTCCATCGAAATGCGACCGCCGCGGCCGGGGTCGAACCCGTGACCTCGTCTGTAGCACGAAGCCACAAGGAAATCCATACGGATTTCTCAGAAAGGAAAACCTTTAGTTGAAAAAAAATCGTCTTGGTCCGGAGGTTGAACTCGGGACCAACGCTTTTACGGGAGAGTCGCCTTACCATTTGAACTAACTAGGAAGCTAGCGATTGGCAGCGCGAGGGTGAACTAGTGAATAACTCGAAGCATATGGATACAGAATATTGCGGATGAGTTCTGCTGAACTCATCCGCAATATTCTGTATCCATATGCTTCGAGTTATACTTGTATGCATACTCCTATGCATAGAAGAAAAAGTGTGCCCTTCATCTTCGCGTTCGTTCCCTTTGTCGTTCGTAGCGGTGTACGCCGTGTTCGCTACCGTGTGCCTGTGGACGCTGACGTACGAGGTGCCGGTGTTCTTCATGGACGTGCCAGGGTCGGCCGAGTACGTGGACCTCTCGCTCATGCAGAAGATCCACAGCTCCATTTTCCCGAACATGGCCGCGCACTGGATATTCCGCATCATCTCCCTGCACGAAGAGAACAGTTGAGTGTCGCTGCTGCATTATGCGGCTGTTCTAGAATGACATCTGCGTGAGAAGGATGGATATTTTTAGCCATTCGTAACTGCGAAGAGCTCGCAGGTTTTGAGACATTTCTCGCCAAAATTATAACTTCTCATCTATCGCAATCGTCTAAAATGGTACATGAACAAGAAACGAACATAAAAGAGACATACAGACGCCTGTTCTTCCCTTATTTGTGTGACGTTTCAGATTATCATAAGCAACACGCCAACCCGCGGTTGCGGCATTTACCGTCTGTTGTGTCCAGCTGTTACGTCTATTACTTCAGCTGCAACAAAGAGTGGCTGACAGTCGTTAACGTTAGTTTTCGGGAGGGGACAGATCTGACGTTAGGCGTCACTGTAGATGCCTCCACATGAAATACTGCCATGCTAGCTCAATAGCAGTACGCGCTGTGCAAATTTATGTCCTCCTGTTTTTTCAGGTCCAACTGGGCTACTTTGACAATAGTTAGGCAGCGGAATCGCGTAACACCGGACTATGGCTGGCAACGACAGCCAGACAGAGCACTGCCCAATTTTTTCGCGCGGCTTTTAATTGCTATTGTGAAATACAAGAATCGGGCAATATTCATTACTGAGGCAGAGCGTTGTGGGACAGGAGGAGCATCAAGTGGATGTGCCCTTGCATTCACTTGATACCGCTCGGGCCCAATGCACGTATAAACAACAACAACAACAAAAAAAATCCAACATGAGCATCTCATGTTCGCCGCGCAGACGACGGGGCGCATTGGAGCAACTTCCGCGTTCCCGGCTCGCCGTACGATAACGTGACTCTGTTCGGCATGACACTGGTTGTGTGCTGCTATTGCATCGTCTACGCCATGTTCATCTGGTACCTGGATAACGTCTGGCCCTGGCAGTACGGAATCCCCAAGGACCCACTGTTCTTCACCAAGGCAAGCTGTCTCTCTCCAGCGTCGCACGCCATCCTACAATCGTCCTTTTATGAGCTCATAATTAGCTCACGTCTTAGTCTTGAAACCCCCAGAATTTCTTGCGCCACATACACATCAGAGTGCAGGCCCGGACTCCCGCAACATTGAGTTAGAATCACTCCTCTGTGTATTTAACTTCACACCGAATTGATAATATTCGGGCACCCGAATGAATTCGTGAAGTTGAGCCCTGCAACCGCCGACCGGTGACAGCATGGCGACCCGTAGCTATACTGGGGGCTTTTGATGTCACGCGATCGGGAGCTCGCGGTGCAAGTAACGCTTTCTCCTCACCCCATTTATCTTTATTCTTTCGGCGCCACTGTCAGTATTTATGAATTCTGATGTTCTGGTGAATGAGCGCTCGCGGGCTTTGATTTGTTGACGGCAAGCGCTGATGCATAATGAAACGCGCACAAGTTGAACTTAAAAGCTGCTACTTGCGTTTAGCTCACACGCCAGAGTTGTTGGCTTCTCGCAGAGGAGTTACTGGTTCTACAGTCGCCGCAAACAAGTGACCGTCAGCGAGTCGACGACGGACTCTATGGAGCCCGACGCGCCCATAGAGGGTGTCGGGGATCGTACGAATCCAGGCATTGTGCTCAATGACGTCACCAAGGTGAGTCGCTGAGGCGCTCGGGAAAATTCGAATGTTGTACTAAAACGAGGCAAACTTGTCGGTAGTTTCACAGCACTCACACTAAGAGAAGAGTACGTCGTGCTTAAGTGAGTGTGTAGCGCTGGATCTTGGCCACCACTTTTCTCGCTTTTCTTGCGCTTTAGATTGGTAGCCATAGTCGTGCGCAGGGTTCCCCATCAGGGGGGGGGGAGGTTCATCGCAACGCCCCCCCCCTTCTACTAAGTCAATGTACGACGCAGATTTTGCGCCCCCCTCCCCTCTTAGGTGACTAGTGGGGTCAATGTATGGGGCAGATTTTGCGCCCCCCCTCTTAGGTGATTAGGGGGGGCGGCCGCCCCCTGCCCCCCCCCCCCCCCCCTTTGCGCACGCCTATGTCGGTAGCTGTTGTCGCATGTTTTCAAACTACATGTCCGCGACAAAGTGTAGTTACGTCGAAATACACTGAAAACATTGTCAAAGTGGTACACAGAAAAGTAGCTGGGCATGAAGACGCAAATCTTTGAATGAGGCAGCTCGCAAGCTGCCTGTAAAGTGCTCTTTGCCCACAGTTATTTCTTTTTGCTAGAAAGCCAACTTCCCGGCTTTCCAAAAGGCTCGTTAGCGAACTTTCACGGGCAGTGTCTGTTTATCGGTGTTTCTTTCCGCGCATTGCCGTGTTTAGAGCAATATAAGAAACAGCCGATTGGCTAAAACGGAGACAAGCTGATTCTGCATCTTCAGGCATATAGTTCTGAAACTGACAATAAAACACCCTTTGAGAGACAGTATGAAAAGAACTTTAATACATGTCTCATGCTGTCTCTTATTTTACGTTTGTTTGCGCATTATGCCAGAAGCAGCTCATCAGAACTGCTACTGAGAACACTCATTAATACGAGGCACCCCGCAACACTCTTTGTCTGCACTGCGCGTTTTCAGATGTACCACAACCAGACGGTTGCCGTGCGTCACGTGAGCCTGAAGGCGTACCCGGGTGACGTGACCGTGCTGCTGGGCCGCAACGGGGCGGGAAAGACCACGCTGCTGCGCCTCATCACGGGCCTCGAGCAGGCGACCGAGGGCTGCGTCTACGTGGCCGGCTTCGACGTCGCACTCGAGACGGACTCCGCGCGCCGTTCCATGGGATTCTGCCCGCAGGAGAACGTGCTCTTCCTCGGCCTCACCGTGCTCGAGCACCTGCAGTTCTTCGCCAGGGTGCGCACTCTTCGTGGCTCCCTGTATAGAAAACTGGTGAATTCCTTGGACATGCGAATCACCGGTTCAGAGGGATCTGCTAAAGTAAAACGACTACATTTAAAGTGGCACGCCATCCGCGGGTCATTAAGCAAGCCGACAGGAGTCATTACGTCATTAAACTGCGTCCTGTTTTTACAGTGCGTACAAGAGACGGAGGTAAAAACAAAGCACTGTTTCGCACAGATCCGCAGCGACAGCTGGGCGACGGGTGACGAGGCGATCGAGGAGATACTGGAGGCGTTCAACCTGGCCGAGAAGCGCGACGCCCTGGCCAGCTCCCTGTCGTGGGGCACCATGCGAAAGCTGCAGCTCGGCGTCGCCATCGTCGGAAGCCCTTTGGTCAGTGGATCGTCATTGTCAACGCAAGGGCACCGCATTTTACCTTTCAGTTGTAGTCACCACTTGTGAGACAGGGATGCACTTAGGGATGCAGAGTTAAACCTAAGAAATACCTAAGAACTGTGACCTACACGAGAATTCGATGTCAGGATAGTTGGCGTCGGTTAATCAACTACAGCGAGAGAGAGAGACAATGAACAGAGAGCTCTCTATTTTCACGTCGTCTATGGCTGTTCGATCCCTGTGTTGGATCCCTGTTGACCAGCAGTTAACTCCGATTTAGACGGCTGTCTTCTGACCACTTTCAGCGTGTTCTCGCATTTGTCACGGACCAATTGGAACTGTATTGTATAAAAAACTCATCTGTCACTCCTGTCATTTTCAATGTATAGCAAGTTTCATAGCACTATAGAAATAAGGTAGAAGCTCAGGGGAAGGTCGAATATTTTAAGGGATGGAAAATCCTTTGAACACGGCGTGTCACTGGAGCCAATGTTTCGACAAGCGGTCTTGCCTTCTTGTTGCTGCCTTAAAGAAAAGACCGCTTGTCAAAACGTTGGCTCCAGGCACACCCAGTATTTCAAGGATTTTTCATAGCACTATAGACTTTACGTTAAATGCACGTGGTAAAGTCAACCTAGCCCCGCCACGGTGGTCTAGTGGTTATGGCACTCGACTGCTGACCCGAAGGTCGCGGGATCGAATCCCGGCCGCGGCGGCTGCATTTTCGATGGAGGCGGAAATGTTTGAGGCCCGTGTACTTAGAATTAGGTGCACGTTAAAGAACCCCAGGTGGTCGAAATTTCCGGTGCCCTCCACTACGGCGTCTCTCATAATCATATCGTGGTTTTGGGACGTTAAACCCCAGATATCATCAAAGTCAACCTAGGAGTACGACCCGTAAGCGAACGTGTTCGTGCCGCAGATCGTGGTTCTGGACGAGCCCACGGCGGGTGCGGACCCCGAGTGCAAGGGTGCACTGTGGGAATGCGTTCTGCGCTTCCACGAGGACAAGACGATGCTGCTGACTACGCACAGCATGGAGGAGGCCGACACCCTGGGCGACCGCATCGCCGTCCTCTCCTCCGGAAGGCTGCGCTGCTGCGGCTCGCCGCTCTTCCTGCGCACCACCTACGGTACGCATCGACTGTGTCGCCTGTAGTGGTAGTGACAGCGCGGTAATCAAAGAAACCGCTACTGATACCACTATTAATTTAGCATCGTGTCCTGTCTGTTTTCTTGGTCTCGTTCGACGTCGGTTTTATTGCGATAGCAATTATATGGACACTCATTACGGGTTCTTGCCGTCGCCGTCATGCTCCATATAAAGACCAAATCTATAACATTCCCCGCGCATCGTATGTTCTACCCGCGTGTAAAAGCGCGCGAGCGGGGGCGATGAACGCGGCTGAAGCAGAGATCAAACGAGCCGGCCCATCTCCGTCGCTCGGAGGGCGCATGCGATAAAACCTCCCTGCGTGTTAGGCCTGCCGTAGAATGCTTCAGAGCAGAGCCGTATATACGGCTCTGCTTGAGTGGAAACGCCCCGCCCGTCTTGAACAAGCATGAAGGACGAAGGGGGCGGGGGGAGTCGCTCGAGCAGCAACTGTGAACTTTGATTCTAAGGGCGCAGTCGCGATCGCTGGCACGCGCGCTATCTCGGCAGGCATCAGCGGGCGGCTCGTAGTATACCTTTCTACATACTGCGCTCTCAACGCGAAGAGATTGTGCGAAAAGTGCCGCTCTCTCAGGAGCGGCCATATTCGCTTACACCAGCGTTTTGTAAAGTTACGTGAGGTCAGATCCAAGAGAGTTAGCTGCCAGACTGACTTCGTATAACATTACAATTTATTTCTATCACACTCATTGCTTCACCCTTGCGGTGAAACTGATTTTTTCACTAGTTAAATACGTCTCAAGTTCGGGCCAATACTAGGTAACGGGATCGAGGTTCGGAATTGGGCTGCCGCACTATGGCTGGGGATAGAAGTGGAAAGAACTCCCATAAGCCAATATATGGCGCACGTGAATGAATTCCACGTGGCCAAAATAAACCCAGTGTCCCCCGCAACTGTTTTTCATATGCAAGTGCATATTTTGGGACGTTCAAACACCAACAATTAACCTGACTTTGCTGCCCCCCCCCCCCCTGCCGCCTGTGCACACGCCTATGAATATAGTATGCGGTAGTCGTGCGGGTTTCAGGCAAAACTCTCATGAAGTCTCGTTGTTTCTCGATTTCCCTTGCGATACCAGAGTTGGGAAAAGGCTGCTTAATTCTCGTCTATCCAGGTACGGGCTACTGGATCCGGGCCGGCATGAAGAACTTCAGCCCGGCGCGCGCTCTTGCCGACCTAGTGCGGCGTTACGTTCCCCGGGCTCAAATAAAGGCCGACGACCATCAGACGCTCAACGCGAACGTGGGAGATCCTGGCGTCAACACGCTCATTCAGGTGAGGGGAAACTCAGCCTATAGAGACCGAGCACAAAACTCGGCTAACATTATGCCTGGACAGGCTGTTATCTTGTTCAAATATTGTAGGTATTAAATTTCAAGAAGATGAGTTCAAACACTGAGCTACTGCTGAAGGTTGACGCTGTACTAGTTTGATCAAAACTACACCTCACATAATCAGCTTAAAAAAAAGAGCTCTGTAGCGTGCGAGTATAGAAAAATCTTTGGCCACACGCATCAAGATGTACGCTTTGGGTAGTAGAAAATTTAGCGGAGACGAGCCTAGGACGCCAGACGAGTTGCCAAGAATGAATCCTTACCAACTTTCCGAGCTGTCTATGCTTCCAATATTTTCACTACTGAAGACTTTGTATCAGTATAAATGTCTTAGTGCAGCTGTTCTCGCTGAACTGGCCGGACCTTGCTGAGAATTGTATTCGTAGACGCCAACATGTATTCCACTGCTGTCGTGATCTAATTGTACTTCGATAACTTCTAGTTTCCCAGTCGTACGAGAAAAATACATCGTAATTAACGGTGCAAAAAAACTAGACGAGGCACACGGAAAGAATTGACGAGAAAAAGCACTGTTTTAATCAAAAAAGATGGATATATGCATAAAGCACACGACCGTACGGTGCACGCGCGCAAAAAAAATTTGCCGGCCCTTGCTCGCGCCAATTCCAAAACGCGTCCATGGCACATCCTTCATGATATCCCAAGAAACGATATTTCTTTATCGTGCAATGTCACCGACCCCTGAATGACGCATGCTTGCGATAGTTTGAAGATGCTCTTGCCAATCCTTTCTGTGTGCCTCGTCAATTTTTTTGCGCTGTTTATTAAAGCGAATGCCTTAGATGCCTCATTAAACGTGAAAAGTGACCGTCGGCGTCAACGCCAGCGAAGCAAAAAATCATCACTATGACGTCACATAAAGTGACGTCGCATGATGTCATCACATGACGTCGTTGGTTGGTCAGGGGTGGACCGATCCCGGAGGCAGTGAAAAACCACGTGGTCGGGAGAAAGAAAGCTTTCGGAGGATAAATACAGTCGGCTCAGAAGAAAATGCTTTCGCCTTCCAGTCGTCTTAGGGAAATGCATAAGGGATCTGGTGACTTTTTGAGATTAAAAAAGTCACACGACCCAGCTAAGGACATTTCTGCGAGCAAAAAGACAGTTTGTTACCATAACGTTTTACGCGACTGTGGTGAAAAACGCACTCGATCGCAGCTTCTCCGCGAACTAGAGGAGAATCGTCACACGTACCTGCTCGACTCGGTGTCGGTGTTCGTGGCGGCGCTCGAAGACGTGCTTCGCTGCGTGGACCGCGATCCGAGCGAGAGCGAGGACGAAGGCATGCCCGAGCTCCCCGACTGCCCGTGCGCCCTGGTCGACGCCAACAAGGTGGCCGCCGGTGGCATCAACCCGAGCGGTCAGCAGCGTCTCTTCGCCCTCGTCGTCAAGAGGCTGCAGTACGGCCGACGAGACTTCAGGCTGCCCATGCTGATGCTCCTGCTGCCGCTCTCGGTGAGCGATGACTCCGTCAAACTGCAATCACGTGTGCCGTGTTTAACGCATCAAGCCCCGTTGTCACGTTATCTGGCGTTCACTGAGCGTGGTCAATGTCATTTCTTGTTGTCATTATATCTATGCTTATTATCTTTTTACAAGTGAAGGATTACTACGCGAGCACAAGATGAGAAACGCACAAGAGAAAAGCTCGACTTTCAACTGAAGTTTACTGAAAGATATTTCTTGGAACACCGCCGCCCATGCGTGAAGAACTAACAGCAATAATCATCTAGCGCACGGTTAAACAGTACCGGCTCACTTTTCATGAAGCGTAATGCTCGAATTTTAAATCCCTGCTGAACTGTGTCTCATTGGGAAAAGCGGGGGAGGAAGGAGGGGGGGGGGAGAGGGCTGACAGCTAGAACGTCGGTGCTAGTTGTCAGCATGTCATAACGAAAAGGCCCCGCTTTACCACTTTGCATTAGCGAAAGAGGAAGTCTCACAGAAAGGCTAAATTGCTGAAGGGTTATCTCTGATGCCTATAGGCATGAGAGATAACCCTTCAGCAAGGACAACGACCCTTTGACACGCTATGTACACAATTGTGTACATCACTTGTTTTTGTTAGTTATATTGACTAGTTGCTAAGAAAGAGCCAGATACATTGAGCTTTGGATGAATTGAACCTCCAGCATAATAAATTTGTCTTCATTTAACGTCCTTTTGCAGAGTACTGTTGCATACGATTACTTTGCTGAAGGCACTACCACGTTCGACGTGCCGCTTCCCGCGAGCCACGTCTAAAGTATAATTTTTCTTTGCACAAAATTGGCATAACCGAATACGAGTTGGCACTATATTTCTAGCCTGAGTTTTGATTCTACTTATGCAAAAACAAGGCATGAATGACTTCAGAATAAATAGATATTTAATTACAATTTAATTGGGAATAATTACTATAACACACGCAAATTAGCGTATTATGACATTATTTTTGTTGCAATAGAAAATCGAGTGCCTTGAAATAACGTTGCATTGATTTGACATATTTACAGACAGTTCTTCATAGGTGGCGTCTGAAAGGGTTAAGCACAGATCCTTAATTACGGCATACCATAGCGGATGAACGTATTCGTTCGCGGTTGCAGGTCATCTTCCTCTTCGTGTTCATGAACCAAAAGCACATCTCGAGGAAGCTCATATACTCCGGTGCGGTCGAGTACTCCCTGCGCAAGATCTTTGGTCGCACAGTTGCCTTCTACACGGCTGACGAGAGCACGAACAACTTGGGCACCGGAAGATACGCGAGGTACGAAGAGACGCTGATGTGGGCGCTCCTCTATAGACCGCACTTAGTAAGAAAAACGAAAAGGCATAGTCATTCATAGAGTGCAAATAAATATGCACTCCATCAGCGCCCTCGAGAACAGTTTTAAATGGCGGTACGGTGTCGGTATAGCAGAGAAGCAGGCATAGCCCAGAAAGGTTTTGATCGACTGCGTACGGTGTGCTGATGTCCAAATTAGAATATAAATTTTTCCAAATTATATTCTAATATAATATTCTAATTATATTCTAATTTGGACATCAGCACACCGTACGCAGTCGATCAAAACCTTTCTGGGCTATGCCTGCTTCTCCCGTCTTACACGCGGCGTCACAAAAACCGAGAGAACTCTTCCGCCCAAAATGACACGCAAGCGCTGATTATGCACAGTTAAAACGAACCATGAGAGAAAACATAACGTTTGAATAAGCTATAAACGAAACTGAAATGCCAAATATTTTATTCACAGTCGTATGAAGCTAACGGTAAGGAAACCAGAAAAGCCACGAAAAAATTAATGATCTTGATTACAATGAAACAAAAACATGTTCATTACAAGACGTTCTGATGGTGGGAGCCGAACACTGTCCCATCTTGTGCATTACGCCTAGGATGTGCTGTACCAAAATTGAGTTAAGGCTGAATAGCTCAGTCTCAATAAGATAAATAGAAAGCCCTTGCATGTCGGCTGAAAACGATGACTATAAACACCAAGGTACCTGCACGACGACGAAGGCGCCAAGGTGCGGCGGCTGAAGTATGGCGAGCCTTGGGAGTGGTTGCAAGACCAGGCGCTGGAGAACTACCAGCGCTACCGGCGGAGCTTCGTAGTGGGCGCCGGGTACCGGCTCACCACCAACTGGTCCACCGTGCCCGCGCAGGCCATCGTGCGGGCGCCCTCGGCAAGCCTGAAAGAGGAGCAGCCAGTCATCGAGGTGTGTGGAACAGCCTATGGCCAAAGTTATGTTATTATGTTATGATGATGCCTACGATGTCGAGCATAATTTCTGACCGAGTTCAATTTGGTTGCCTTCCTTAGCTAGCTACATCTTTTTCCATACTACCATTGGCCAGCATGTTTTTGTAATGACATCATCAAAAGGGACGATTTTTAGAAACGCGCAGTGGTTAGACGCTATTATTATTATTATTATTCTTCTTCTTCTTCTTCTTCTTATTATTATTATTATTAATATAATAATAATAATAATAATAATAATAATAATAATAATAATAATAATAATAATAATAATAATAATAATAATAATAATTATTATTATTAGTAGTAGTAGTAGTAGTAGTAGTACTAGTATTTTTGCTCTTTCTACGGAGAGCTCACGTAGTTTTCATCAATCACGCAAGTACGGAACGAAGGCCTGATTACAGCAGCAACCCACTGCCTACCAAAACTAAATATTTTAACAGGTTCCTTCACTGTGAGCAGTGTAGCTGAGCTCGGGCAGTTGATCTAATGGTTGAGGCGGTCGACTCGATCCTGCACTTAATCATGCTCGCGACATTTTCTCGACATTTTCAGCACTTGTAAATGTGTTTTGCTTGACTTCTTTCCTTCATTGATTTTTCTTTATGCTACATCTTGCGCCACTGTTTGTTTGGATTTTCTGTTCTTTTTCTTCTCTTTCTTGTGGTGTGTAGTACTGCTCATGGGCATTTTCAGAAACGCAATGAATGAATGTTCTTACCTCGGTGACAGTCGGTGAAAGTTTTCGTCCGCATCGTAACACGAGCGAGAGTGCATTCCATTGTATTGCTCCAGGTGACCGCGTGGCACAGCGCGTACTCTCCCCACTCGGCCGTGGTGTCGCTGACGGCAGCCACGCGGGCTTTCCTGCCGGGCTGGAAGGTGCACGTCGTCAACCACCCACTGCCCAAGGAGCACCCGAGCCCCGAGCCGGACCCCATGATTGTGCTGGCCACGCGCATCATGTGCGGCGTCTTCATTCCAGTCGGCCTCGCCTTCCTCGCCGCAACCTACGTCCTCTTTCCCATACAGGTGTAAAAGACTGTTTCTCTTTTGTTGCGATAAGCACTAAAAGCCGTCATGTTCCGTATGAAGTCCAAATCGCTAACATCGCCACGCGCATCGTATGTACTACGCGCTTGTAAAAGCGCGCTATCGCTGAGGACAACCCGGCTGAAGCGTAGATAAAACGAGCCGGCCATCTCCGTCGCAACGAAGGGCGCTTGCGATAATATCGCCCGCTTGCGAGGCCCGCCGTCGATGGCTCCTCAGAGAGGAAACGCCCCACCCATTTTTCGTCGGGCGAAGGAGCATGAAGGGCCGCCGGGGGGGTTGCTGCGTCACTCGAGCAGCAACTGCGAACTTTGATCAAAAGGGCGATATTTCGGCAGACATCAGTAGACAGCTCGTATACCCATGTACGTTCTGTGCTCTCACCGCTTACTTCGCGTTGAGACGACCGCACGAAAACCGCTTCACTCCCTGGAGCGGCCGTACTTCCTTAAACCAGCGTTTGTAGAGCTAAGCGAGATCGGATCAAGAAGATTTAGCTGCTGTCAATTTTTCAAGTTGGATGCATGATCAGGCAGGCATCCTGAAGAACACTTTGAACGATAATTTTTTGCTAATTACAAAACTAGATCTTTAACTCGACGACTGCTATGGCACGTAATTGTAAAGTCGAAGCCTTGGAGTAGCGAAATCACGACTGCTTAGAATTTCTAAGACGAGCACCACTTTTCAATAAAGTAGTTGCTGCTCGTACATGTCGCTGCGACACATCTAGGCCAAATTCACGAAGCTTTTAGGGGCGTAGCTCCTCTTAGTCTAACCTTGTCCCATGTCAGGCGTAGCCGGCAGTATCTCCCGAACAGTATAATAGATGGCACTGTCCCATAGAGATGCATGCAAACTGCAGTTGGGTGACGATATACTAGATGGCGCTGTCCCATAAGGATAAAAAAATAAAAAAATAAAAAAATTAAAAATAAAAATAAAGATAAGAAATAAATAAAAATATAAAACATAAAAATACAAAAATAAAAAAATAAATACAAAAGCGAAGAAAAAACGGAAAAAGGAAAAATAATCACAGCGGCGTATCGCTTTGATTACTGCTGGGCGAAACCACTGAACATTTCACGGTGTACACATGATTGCTTCAGGAGCTTCGCCCAAGCTCTTCATCATTCACCCGTGGATATGCTGTAATTTTTTTCTTCGTAAGTGCTCTTACGAACAAAAAGGCAGGCTTTGTTATAAATATGTCAAGCACTGGAAGTGAGTGCGTTTCTGTTGTAGCATAATACGCTTCTTTGAATACATGCTCTGTGTTATGCATGGGTAATACTATCGTAGACGACTCCACGCGTTTTGTGCACCTTTTTTCTCGGAAAGTGGGGCGTTCTATACAGAAGCAACGTTATGACTGCTAAAAGGGCATTTTAGTATAAACACAATTTGCAGCGCGGCAGAATGCAGTTCAGGACATGTTTTCATTAAAAAAAAATTAACATTTTACGCAAGAATTGTTTAAGGAAAGTTTCAGCCAATGCTTTATTCTGTGCATATCACTAGCGCGTGTTTTTCATCGAGCGGCCGTGTCACTAGCAATCGTAGCGGACCATTTGAAAATGACACTCACAAATGAAGATTTATGAATTCAGGCTGCGGAGTCATTACGGTCGAGCTTTTCAGAAGCTAATGGGTGCTGTCGGGCACGCCTTGTGTTACCGCAGGAGCGTGTCCAGAACGTGAAGCTGCTGCAGCTTCTGGCCGGGGCGGGCGCTCTTCCTTTCTGGGTCTCGTCGTTCATCGTGGACCTTGCGCTGCACGTGGTCTGCTCTCTCGTGCTGCTCTTGCCTCTGGCGCTGTTCGACTGGCACCGACTGTACTCGGACACCTACACGCTCGGTGCGTACGCGTGTTGCATACGTGTGCAGTGTTCGGGTTGATACTCGACAAATTAAGCGGCCACTAACCTGAACAAAGCCTACTGAGGGACTGAATACTTCGTCAGACACGTCAACCTGACACAATGTAGAGAATAAAGGCACAGTGAATAAAGTTAACGCAACTCTCATATAATCTTAAAAATTATAATCTGCCTCTTTCATTTTCCTGTGCTGCCCTGTGCCGTTTTGGTAGGGTTTTTTCAGGGACCGGGACAACCGGTATTGCCAGAAAAAAAGCCTCCGAGATGAAGAGACGTTTCGCCACTTTTCCGCTAGGGATGCGCGCATGCACAGGGGCGTCGTGAAAAAGGCGGATTCTTCTTTACCGCTTTGGTGGCTGAGCGTCCAGAAGCGCTGCTAAGTACGAGGGCGGGAGTTCGATTCCCGTTCACGGAGGCTTCATTTGAATGGCGGTGAAACGCAAAGAGCTCCAGTGTACCCAAATTCAAGTGCGCCGTAAAGAAACACAACTGTTCAAAATTAAACCGTAGTGCTCCACCACGGCGTGCCTCTAAAACATACTTTTATTTTGGCGCATGAAGTACCAAAACTCGGCTGGTACCATTTTCGCTAATGGCTTACGAGGGGTCGAGTCGCGACAAGCTGTTTCGTACCTCGAGGCGCAACACTTTCAATGGAGTGTCCCGGATATTGCCAAAAGTATCCACGAGAGTTTGCCCTTACAGCGATGGGAAATTCACCAGCTTTGGCTGGGAAGTGCTCCGCCTCCTACTGTGACTGCAGAGATCTGACCGTATTCACAAAACTTGCGTTTCACGAGAGCTATTTGCAATTAGCGGACCACTTTTGCTAGCATTACGATAGGGCAACATCTGCTCTTATGAACAGCTTCAATTCAAGTACTTTTCTTGAGTAAAGGCCTTCGATGCTGAATGCTGGACATCGGAGTGGGTTAGTCGGACTAATACTTTGTAATAATTGCTGGGATTTTCGGTGCCGAAACCACGGTACGATTGAGGCACGTCGTAGTGAGGGACTCCGTATTAATTTCGACCACCTGAAATTCTTTAAGGTGCACACAAATCTAAGAACAGGGGTGTTTGCATTCGCCGCCGTGGAAATGCGGCTACCGTGCCCGGGAATCGAACCCGCGCCCTCGAGCTCAGCAGCACAACACCTTATTACGACGGGTGACTAATAATTTGCAACGGCTATCGTTATACTAAAGGGGTCGTGTCCAAAATAATTGTTTGAGGCTTTTCTAAGTATACATAAAAGCCTTTCATGCCGCACTTAATAAACTGTTCATTGCAAAAGTAATGCTTTGTTTGTGACTATGACAACAGTGTACGGTTGCTTCTTTTTCTTCTTGCAGCTTCCGTCTATACGATAATGCTGAGCTACGGGTGGGCCTCGATACCGGTCGCCTACGTGGCATCGTTGGTCTGCGACCAGCCGTCAACAGGATACGTGGCCATTGCCAGCGTCAGCATCGTAGCTGGTACGAGCCATTATCGTGTGCGCGTTCTGTTAACGTGACACCGATAAACGGCTAGATTTCGCTTATCACCAGAGCCTAGTCTGTGCATGCTAATTACGGCATAGTGCCTCATAAGCTATGAGAACAATTCTTGTCATCAGTCTGTATTATGCACGATAAGTTGCCGGCCGTCCGACCTAAGCGAATTCAGAAGCGAATTCAGATAACGTTGTTCGCTTATATCGTCTTTGTGCATATTATTGCGGTCAAAGCTACTGGTTTTCCCTACCAAATGATGGCATGCTTTTTTACAGCGAAGGTGTGTATGGCTAGGTTCTGGCGGTTCGGGTCCGTGGACAAAAGACGCGTACAACAACAATTTTCGGGTAATCGATTATCTCGACTAATCCAGCGTTTTTTCGTCGAAAAAAAAATGGACATGGCGTAAAAGTAAACAAAGGTGTACGATTTCGCCGGCACGGCAGAATGGCATGAACAATTCTGCCTCAAAGACAAGAACACTTGAGCGTAAGAAACGAACGTCATTCCATTTTTGCACTTTCGAAACAACGCGGTTCCTTATGGACCAAAGGATTTGATTTGGAGACCGCTGTTGATAAGTTTACATGCGTCATGCGCAAGAGAAGCACCGGGATCTTTTGAGTGTGTCATATTCGCTCAATATGGTCAATAATGGTAACATGAATTCACTATAGCAGTATTCAGTGTACTAGAATCGCCAACGGCACAGCTTCGCTGGCCTCCATCTTCGCAATAGTGCAAGGGATCTGAATTTTTTTTTTCTTTGTGTGTGTGTGTGTTGAAAAAATCAGAGAAAACGCAGAAAGATGGTTCTTCATTTGGTAACAGGATAATATTGCCAGAAAAAGGTGGCCACTAGATTGAGCGCGTCATTGACGAATGCCTGCAGGTATCGTCCTGAACACGAGCATGTCCCTGCTCTACCTGCTGCCTCAACTGACGGGACACTGGGAGAACAGCACGCATGAGACGCCGTACCTGGACGGCGCCCTGTGGATGTTCAGGACTATTCCCAGCTTCGCGCTCACCTGGGGCATTTCCAACTGTCTCCAGGTATACACTAGCAGTATATAGAACCAGAGGAAAGAGTAGCGACTTGTTTTAACAAGCACTGTGATGGATTAGTGATTGTTTTTGGAACCGATCTCTAAGAACTGCCGCGTACTTATATCGGCCGATGTTAATAGCCCGCATAGACCTGCGCTGGCTATATGAGGCCACACTTTATAGAGTTTTACGGACAGCTGCCGCGGTGGCACAGTGGTCACAGTGGTTACGTTCTCGGCCACGGTGGTCTCATTTCGATGGAGGCGAAATGCGAGAGGCCCGTGTTCTGTGCGATGTCAGTGTACATCAAAAAGAGCCCCAGGCGGTCGGAATCATCCGGCACTCTCTACTATATATGGCGTCTCTCATAATGATATCGTGGTTTTGGCACGTAAAAAGCACGGACTTCTACCCAGGGACACAAAGCGGATTTTCTGGCGTCCACGCGTGTTCGCCCATTCTACTTTCGATCGGCTCTTATGCGATAGTTGCAGCTTTCTTGTTCTATGTCGCTTCTCTTGGTCTGCGTCGCTGTAAATTTGTATAAAAGGCGCCGTGGTTTAAAGGTCTTTGTTTCTGAACACGCGCTACACATGGATGCGCCATCGTTTAGCTACGCTTGTGCGTCACGCGTTGTCGCAATAAGTGACTTATAGCGGCTGTCTTGGCTTCCCTTACGCAGGATCTAGTCGTCGATAAAGGTGAAATGCACAGTGCAGCGAAGCGAAGGGTGCAGTACAAGTAGTGACGGCCCAAGCTGGGAAGCTGTTTCCATATTAGAAACACCCCAAACTTGGCGCGAAGTTGCCAGCAACATCGCTACAATTTGGGTGGTGAAAGGGTTAGCCCTAAATTTTCGCTTACTACCCTTGCTCTCTCCATGATGAAACATAGTTAAAAACACGCGCATTAGTTTGCTGAAGTTATCTTACTGTTGGCAAATTGATGAGCAGAATTTTGTTATTTCGCAGATTGCGCAGGAGAGCGTGATGTGCCGCTACATGTCGACATTCGACCGGCTGGTATTTTGCCAGAACTTCGGGCTTGAATCGATACCGAACCACCTTAATCGCTTCATCGAATGCTGCCCTGGTATGTTTCCTTCTTTCTTCTTCTTTGTAGGAACATTACAGCTGTCGTTCTGTGTTGCCTTAGTTGCTCGATTTCGCGCTGTGCGAAGAAAAAGGCTTATAAACTGAAATAAACTGAAATAATCAATTTTTCCATAAGTTATTACTGCCACATTACAAAAATGTTATGCCGTGAAAGTTGCATATTGTGTTGCGGTGAACCAATTTAGTCGCGCAGTGAAGTCTAAGTGGGGCACTGGCACGGGACAATTCACGTAATGATAAATTATACATGCACGCACGCACTGTTTGATTTGAACACGAACACCGTGACGTTTAATAACTGTGCTAGAGGGCCTTAACAGCTGTTTTTATTGTGGCTGTGGCCATTTAGATTATTGTTTCACCCGATTTGCGGGTCCCGTACTTGCGACCGTAATGGGGCGTAGAATGCATTCCTGAATTCTACACATGCACACGTGCCGTTTCTGTTCTAGTACGAACATCGACAACTAATAATGCACTAGCATGCCTTCAGAGCTGTTGATGTGGTAGGTACACACGTGATTCGGCGGATGCGACTATTTATGTGATACTGACGTTTTTAAGGAACGGCAGCCTGAATTACCGATCAACAGCAAACAAATGCCTCACCCCACTGTACTTGCCAGTGTGTTCTTGTCGTCAGGCGACCATCTAGGGCTTCCTAAATGAGATGGTCCTTAGCGCTCTGCGGTAGGTATACAAGATACTTAATACTCACGTTATCGCAGAAAAATGCCGTGACTGCGCTCTGACCAAGGGCTGCCTGACGTGGGACAAGATGAGCGGTGGCCGCGACGTGCTCCTCATGCTGCTCGTGGGCATCGCGCTGCTCGCCTTCGTCACGGCGCTTGACTCCGGCCTGGGATACGTGGCTCGCACCCGGCGCCGGTCACGCGTGGCGCCCCCTTCCGAGCACCTGGGCGTCATCGAAGAGCGGACGCGCGTGCGAAAGCTGATTGCGGATGGCCGTGTCGAGCAGGCAAGTGCGAGGAGAGGTTTGATACAAGACCATTAAGAAAAGCTTTTATAACTCAAGTTTCCAGTGGGTGCGTCGTGCCCCCATTTTCCCGATAGGGCAAGGGTGCCCGAACTTTTTGCTAAGTATTCAAAATAAAGGACATTATACTCCGACAGCAAAATGTGTGTTTGATGCGTTTCCGTTGGAAATCAACCATTTGGTGCGATAGAAATTGTAGTCAACGGTGGGCACTAGCTTTAACGAACTGTTAAGGCAGGGTGTCATCCTTGCTTGGACAGGTATTTTGCTGACTCTTCTAGCGATGGTAGCGTGGGCTCTTCGTTGACTTAGTCGCTTTAATTGGTACAACAGATTGCTGTTGTAAACTGCGTTATCGCAAAAAACAGTTCACAGAAGTGAAATGGTCTTCAGTGTACTTTCACAGATATGTAAACTTCGCGCTTCATCTCGGCTATGAATTACGATATTTCGGGAATTTACGAAAAAGAAAAAAGTGCACAGTGCTTCGCAGAATTGCTCAGCATCGAGTTGCAATTTGACGCTCTTTTCTTGTGCTTCTTCCTTCCGCTGGTGGTGCTTAGGCGTCTAGGTTTTTCTCGAAGTTATGTACTAAGTAAGCCCAGCAACAAGTTCTGCTAAATTGCGGAGCACGTGACTTACGGAACCAGGATGAATGCCTCAGCACAAGTTTTGCCATTCGGAGTCACTAAATTAGCTTTCTCCCTGAAATGCAACAAATTTGATCAATTCGAACTTGTCAGCTGTCTAGTTCGGCGTCTTACAGGTAATGTAAAAAAAATCGGAGTTGGTTCAGGTTTAAGGCTTTCCTTTCAATTTTTCCTGTTGAAGCTTGTTCCGAGAAATGTTGTATTCACTTCAGCTTACGTTCAAAGTAAGGAAGGCTTTGTCAAGCACGGAACAAGCAATTCGCCGCTTTCACTTCGGTTATTCGGTATCCTTAAAGGAACCACTTGCTGCCAGTAAAATTTGTCGCTGAACGAGTTCGATTACGTCTAAGCAATAGATATCAGCGCATGTAGGAAAAGAACGACGTTCGAAAGAAACGCCCGACCATCCGCTTCCTACGCCGTCCTTCGCACCTCTTTGTTTTCGTGTTCGCGCTAACATGTATTCACTTGCTACCACGTTCAGGTTACGTTTGCTGTGAAACGCATTGCATTGCTATGAACAGCGCCGAAGCTTTCTGAACGAGCGCCCATTGACGGTGCCGATGCTAACGAGCTTATTTTCCGTGCAATTCAGTGTCTGACGGAACTCTTGTATTTGCATTATTATTTGCGTACATTATCATGTACGACGTAATGAGTGAATGAAGATATATTGATCACTAGTGATTAAAGAACAAACAGAGGTAGCCTATATCCTAGTAGAGACCAAAAGGAAAAACAATGGACCGGGCACACCACGTTATGAGAAGGACGGACAACAGACGGTCAGTTAGAACATCGGAATGGATATAACGAGATGGGAAGCGTGGAAGGGGCGGCCAAGGGTTAGGTAGAGCGACCGAAACTGTATAAAAATAAGATCAGTTCGCACAGTACAGGGTGTGTTGGAGACCATTAGGAGAGAGGCCTTCATCCATGCAGTGGACATAAGACAAGCTGATGTTGATGGTGATGAATTTGAGAAAAATGGGAGAGGTCTTTGTACTGCACTGGGCATAGTCAGGCTGCTGTTCATGATGATCACTAGTATGGCATCTTGAAACAGATTGGCTTCTCTTCCCGTGCTACGGTGCAGGCTGCGCTCCTGGTGAGCAACCTGAGCAAGAGCTACGGCACCATGGAGGCGGTGCACGGCCTGTCGTTCGCGCTCCGAAGGCACGAGTGCTTCGGCTTGCTGGGCATGAACGGCGCGGGAAAGACCACTACGTTTCGCATGCTCACTGGCGACCTGACGCCCACCGCTGGAAACGCGTTCATCGGCGACGCCGACCTGGTGACCAAGAGAAACAAGGCAAGCCGCTTGACGCTCACTTGCTCTGCGACCGCGCCAACCACGCTGCGGCGCCTGTTGACAATTCATGGTCAGCGCACCATAAGGACACCGTGAAGGGGACAAACGTTTTTCTATTTCACAGTGGTTTTCTCTTTTGTGTGCACTGAAATTTCACCATGAATAGACAGCTTTAGGATAAAAATAATAAATGTCGCGTGATTTGGAAGCTCAGAGGTGTGGCTATTGCACGCCTATCCTGCTACCTTTAGATTATGTTTTTAACTTTGTGTGTCTTTCTTAAAACTTCTACGGCGTGTAACATGATGTCAGATGTGCGGAGTGGTTACTTGTATATTAAAACAATAACGTGGAAATGGCTGTTAAGGCTAACTTACAATGAACAACTGCTAAATAGTACATATTTAAAAGGCGTAATGGTGACGAGGAATCATGGAAGCCGTCTTGCTTGCGCCGGCAACATCATGCCAACCAAATAGGAGCTCACGTTTGTACTATTGCATTAAATGTAACAACTTAAGATAACTAGGTCTGTCTTATGTCTTCTAAACGCGTCACCCTTCCTCCAGCGACGCTGGTGGTGATGATCAAATTTATGTAGGGCGCTTGAAATGGGTTGAGCACTCTTTCCTGAAGGCGGTCTGTGTGACTAGTAGTCATGCTGTGCCCATGACGCCGAATCTAAGCGGCTCTCGTTTATTTGCGCAGTACCAGGCACGCATTGGCTACTGCCCCCAGGCAGACGTGGCCCTTGATCTGCTGACGGGCCGCGAAATGCTGGCACTATTTGCCAGACTACGCGGAATTCGCGAGCAGAGCGTGCCGGACGTCATCCACCAGACGCTGGAGTTCGTGGACATGGCCGAGTACGCCGACTTCACCGTCGGCACGTACAGGTGCGAGACGCTCGCGTACTTGGGTGGCTCATTTCGTGTGAACGCTCTGCGTGCAGCATTAATAGCCGTTTTCTAAGACGCACACATTACGGTTCTCCGGTATCGAGCTGTGCGCTCTAACTCGAAGAAAACGTAAGTGTTGAGAGGACCTGCCCCTGAGGGCTGTGTTAAGCTGTCAGAATGCATCCTCGTAAAGTTCACTGTATCATCGTACTATGTTACCATGGTTCGGAAATACCGTCTCCGTGGCGTAGCACCTCCGGGCTTTTTCTAGGACTTATGCCAGAAGCAGCTCAATATTTTTGTTCGTTCAATGAGCGTGGTAGTTGGTGGTAGGCAGACAACCGAAAATCTCGGTACGTGGAAACACAGATTTTCAAATAACAAACGAAGCATCTACCCTAATTTGTTATATGGGAGTAGACAATATGTTAAGTGGCTGAAGGAGACATCCGCTATACTACGATTCACGTGCGTCCGAAATTCTAGGATAACTCTTACGAGACAGCTAAAGAGAAGAGGAGCCAGAAATGAACGATTATGTAGCCAGGGAAGTGTTAGCCAGGAGCCAGCTGTTTCAGGAGGAGGCTGTCCTCGTCAAGGCAGGTATTGTCCTCGTTAGAAAATCGAGGGCAAATCTTCTTGTCTGGCTCCGGACTGAGGCTTCTTTCGTTAAGCCTAGTGTTTTTACTCTTATATGTCCATGCTAAACGTCTGGATTTCGTGGATTGTTTTTTTCTGCATAAGCGCTTGTGTTGGCCGGCTCGAGCTCAAGGTTTTCTTCGGAAGCACAGCATGCGTTTCATGTACAGTGTTTGGTGATTAAAACGCGATACTCAGAGCGCGGGGCTGCTGGCGGTGACGGTGACGGCGAGAGCGTTCGTGACAAATGGTCACTGGATCCGGTAAAGAGTCGTTCACTCTGTGGTTCTCAGTGACGCCGGCCGAGTGCTTCAATCCTCCCCCAACGCACGCCCGCGAGCTCCAGCCGCTCCGCGCGGCGTGGAACGTGAGCACAGTGTTTTGGAGTCGTGTCAAGCAGCACTCTGCCATCTCCACCAAGAACCACACAAGATGCTTGTACCAGATGCAGTCACCATGCGTCCCAAACGCTCTCGCCCTCGCCGTCACCCTCACCGCCAGCAGCCCTGCGCTCCCTCCGAGTATCACGTTTCAATCGCCGAGTATATACTGTACAGGATTGCGCGAACGCGCGCGACGCTTACGACTCACACTTATTGGGGCCCGTCGCACGCACGCAGTGGCGGCACTCGGCGTAAGCTCTCGCTTGCCGTCGCGTTTGTGGGCAATCCGAACGTGGTGCTGCTCGACGAGCCGACGGCTGCCGTAGACCCCCCGGCGAGAAGGCGCATCTGGAGCATACTGATCGCCGCCAAGCAGCACCTCGAGCTCGCTATCCTCCTATCATCGCACTGGTACGCAGTCTCATTGCACTGGGTTACAGCGGAACAAGGCATATTGTGGCTGTGTAGCTATATTTCCAAGCTTTGCTGATTATACGATTGGAACTTAAAGCGTATAAAACTAGCTGCAAGTAAGTGGGACTCATAAGGGCTGCCGATAAACCGCAAAGCGAAATAAGACGAAGCGAGTCCACACAAAGCGCAGGGTTTTAAGTTGCAGAGACAGCAGCGCACCTCAGTAGAAAAGGTTGACATTAATTAGCGATATTTGCCGGAATGGCGACGCGTGAGTTTGTTCACTAGGATGTTTTTTTCAAGAAAATTCAAGTGAATTGAACTGTATTCCCTGAAAAAGTTGTAAGGTCGAATGTTTCTGCAAAGCTGCCTGCTTGCGAGGCTTCTACGTCAACAGCAGCGGCATTGCCAGCTTTTGGCTGCTACACGAGCGCATAATGTCTGTAGCTTTGCCAAGTTTGGCATGAATTATTGCCTTGCAGCAGGTCTTTAGATTGAGTTACTTTTTTTTAAGGACAGATATTTTCTTATTGTACGCATCGTCATTCTACGAACTTGGGAACTTTTCAGCGGTAGATACGGTGTAACTGGGCTTCGCAAAGTCTTGTCAAGGTAGCCCTAATACTGGTCTCCTCTCCATCAACGCTATAGAAGGAATTCTACGGTGCAGTCACTCACACAGCGCACGCACACACTGTAGAACAGCGTGTAGATATTAACGAAATTTGGTACGCCTTCGTTTATAAGGCGCATTGCGTTTTTTTTTATCGCACCATGCGATTAAAATCTCTTCATTGCCACTATCACGGCGTTTCTTAAAAAACCATCCACGTGTTTTACTCTCACAGACTACTCATGTCCTCAATGTGCGATTCAGAATAGACGTGCCGCAAAAGAAAGCCTAAATATGACTGATAAAATTCGTAATCGATAAACATTCTTTATCCTGAATGATTTAAATGACCAAATTATCTAAACTATATGTGCGCTCGTATACAGGTTACATGAGGCTGATCAATGTCCCACAAGAAATTTGCTCTGACTGATCTTCAAGGAGATTGTTCGAAATTCAAATGTCGTAGTCCCTGAAACAAAAGAAAATAGCATGGAGTAGCATAACATTATTATTACCATGAAAACTTGACAATCGGCGCTCGTTTCTCTCTTTCGCAGCATGCGAGAGTGCGAGGCCCTGTGCTCCCGCGTGGGAATTCTGTCCGACGGCCGGTTCGCCTGCCTCGGCTCCACGCAGCAGCTCAAGGAGAGCATCGGACACGGGGCCACCGTGCTGGCGCGCAGCGCCTCGCCGGACCCTCGTGCGTGGCAGCAGTATTCACTTCACGAGCACTCCTTAAAGAATTTCTCTGTATAAAAATACGTCCAATTTCTGATAATCAACTCTTGAACGTATGGCGATTTCATATACAGTGCGTACGTCAAGGGGTAATGTATACGGTTCCTACTCGATGCGTTGAACATACGCGTTCCCATATAAAGCAGCACCATGCATCGGTAATGGGGCAAGTGTCATATGATACGATCATTTGGGGTTCCTGCATAGAATCCCATATGTTACTATATCCGGTATATTGGAAACATCGAGAGTTCGCATAAAAGGTGATAGGAACAAGTAGCGATAATATTAATATCTTCTAGTTCTCGCATTTACGTGAAAATAGCTTTTTTCTTATACAAAATCCGAATATCTCCATGTCCTTTTATTGGATAGGAACATTGACGTAGCTTGACGAACTATTATTTATAGATGACTACTACACTGTTGTTCAGTGAGGAGAAATATAAGGCCATAACATGACTGCAGAGCACATTCGCCTTCTACTATGTTGTGCAACATTGACGTGCAGTCTTATTGTACAGCCATACCACTTCACCAGATAGTTATGAAGTAAAGTAGTACTTTGCCTTGTTAAAACAGGAAAATGAAATAACTTACTCCATTCGCGTAAATATTCTTTCACCACCCTTGCGGCAATTGTTTTCAAGACCAGATGATAGGCGCCGCAGCTGAAAGAACAAACAAACAAACAAACAAACAAACAAACAAACAAACAAACAAACAAACAAACAAACAAACAAACAAACAAACAAACAAACAAACAAACAAACAAACAAACAAACAAACAAACAAACAAACAAACAAACAAACAAACAAGCAAACAAACAAACAAACAAAAACAAACAAACAAATGTCGCGTGGAAGGAATGGCTATCTTATAAAGCTTTTCATATTTTTTATGCTACTAACTTTTTCACCTTCCTGTTTTTTTGCGATCAAAGGTGGTGCTGATACACAGTCAAAATATCTACGCACCACTACCAGCACGTTCGCTTGAACCAGCATACTTTATTCGGCATACCGCATTTGTCACGTCACTTGACGAGGCCAATATTTACTACTATACTTATGTGCTTTGATTATTCGGAATGACGCTTACCGATGCCATAGAAAGCATTGTCAGCTGGCGTGCACGGGTAGAAATTCCCAATGTATCAGTTATCGTAAGTGAAGCGAGTAGTGAAGCAGGCTTCCTACAAAGCGTAACAACAATGCGAAGAAACTAGCTTTCAAGGAGTTGTCATACAGGAGTTACTAGGCTAAGGCAGGCTTCCTACAAAGCGAACTAATCTTACGGAGAAGCTAGCTTTCAAGGCATCCGTATATGGAAGTTGTTAACGCCAGAAGAGGCATCCAACATAGCTACCAATACTGCGGATAAACTAGCTATCAAGGTGTCGGTATGTAAAAGTTTTGACAAGAGTAGGCTACCTACAAGGTGTGCCAATACTGCAGTAAAGCTACATTTCAAGGCATCGGTATATCATGGATATGTCTAGAGTCTCGCACATAGTAAGTGCCCGCTATGAATGCAATATGACTGAGTTGTAGTGCATCGTCAGCGCCAGGGAGACTGAAGACATGCATCGTCTGAGACTAAGCCCAAAGGGGTACACTTGTTTTACTTGCCTTATTTGCAATGTTGCATTGTTGCCGGGGATACGTTCACTCCGTCGTTACCTTGCGCCCTGCGCGCGACGCTTCTCTGGGTATCCCGACCGCTGGCAGAGCCAGACAACGTGTACCTAAAGATTATACCTGTGAAAGTGACCGCTACAGAATAGTCTCCAAGTAGGTTCAACGAAAATGGGCAGAGCAGACAATCGCTTAACGTACGACACGTAAACGGCGCAGATCTCCTGCTCGAGGCCATGGAGTCCCGCTTCCCAGGCTGTCGCCTGCGACGGCGTCAAGCCGGAGCGCTGCTTCGCTTCCACGTTCCGGCGCGGCCCTGGCACGAGCTTTTCACCGGCATGGAAGAGCTGCGTGCCGAGAAGCTCATCCACGAGTACCTAGTCAGCGACGTGAGCCTCACCGAGGTCTTCCGGCACTTCACGAAGCACAAGCGGACGCCCGCCCCAACGCCGTCAACTACGCCCGCACCTACGCCCGCATTTACACCTGCACATACGCCCACGTCTCCGCAGTGTCCTAGTCAGACCCAGGTCTAGGTGGCTCCTCGCCGACGATGCATGCCACAAGCGTCCACTGGAGGACACGCAGAGGCCAGTTGGCGAGGCTCGCGCTTTAATGGGCGCATATTTATCGATTGATTGATAATAAGTTTCTAAGCTGTCTTGATCTGCGAGACACAAGAGTAAATGGTTTGCGTAAAACTTCATGCTTTATTCTTTGCTAGTGGAAGTGAGACGCGGGGAGAAAGAGCGGCCTGCAAACGTCGGCGCATTTTTCTTCGAATTTTGTTTAATAGGACGCTGCTACTTGGTCGTCGTCTTGGTATAGCCGCACAACCCTCTTCTACGCTATCTATAGAGGGCGGCAATCTGGTATAATTATTTACTGTGTATACGTTCGCTTCTAACGTAGTATGTCAGTGTATTCTTGATCCTATGCGGTCATGATCCCATACTGTAACGGCCTTCCTTTTGCTGTTGCTGATATGTTTGCGTGACTACTATGTGATATGTTTTATGTGGGTGTAGTCGCACAGTGAGAAAAGCATGCTGTGCACATGCAGGTCGCCACCCCCGAAGCAAAGTGTGTGGTTTCTCATGGAAGCAATATGCTAATATTTTTTATAAAAGTTCATAACGGTACAAGAACACAAGCATGCAGGTCATGGGAAAACGAGCGCATATTCGTCTAAGTTAATCTTGCGTCAGAACCACGAACGTACTCACTTTCAAATATAAACACGTTTATGCTTTTGATAAACGTTGTAACTGTGTAAGTTTTGTGAATTCGCGTTGTAAAATGAAACAATGAGTGCTCGTCTGTCGTTTCGTAATAAGTTATGCTCGCACCATGAATGCTTTAATTGAACTTAGTTTCGCAGTTGTGTAGTGATTGCAGTTTACATGCATAGTAAAGGGAAAAAACGGTCGGAGCTCAACCCCGAACACAAGCTGGAGCCTTAAAGTTCTCCTGAATTCAGCGCCACTGTGCTGCAACATGGCAAGATGCAGCCGCCGGTTTGATTCAGCGGCGGCAGATGGCAGGCGTTGTCCACGCGGCTTCGGCCACCGGAGCGCCAACGAAATTTGGTGTGCCCGTAAACGATCAAACGGGGAAGATAGCCCTGTAAAAATTTGAGCAGATAGAGTCGGAGTCTGAATTGCTGTGAAGCGAAACCTGCGAGTCGTGGTTACTACACTATGCTATGCGACTAAATGATCTCCTGCAGTGTGCCTGCTCTGCACGCATCGCAACTTCAATTGCGTGTAATGTTTATACTTAAGCACTGCGCAGTTCAGGAGGCTGGACATCTCACGGGTGGACTTGCTCCATGCAGCAACATAACGTAGACTAAGGCGATCTCTTAAGATTATGTGTAGGAACTTAACGGACGGTGATAAAATGTATATGTACACAAGGATAACATAACTGTTACTCTGGCTTATGTATGTTTGGATGACTCGTAGAACGGCTGATCTTTGGTACTTCCGGCACAAGGGCCAACCGAGCGTCAAGACAGTCCAAAAATTGCCAGCTATGATATAAGAAATAAAAAAAAAGTGAAGCCAAAGATAATGTTGAATACCACAGCTGCTAGTCTGCTTAGAGAGAGAAAGAGAAATTAGTACTCTCAATTACTAGGTAACTAGGAGGCAGCGTCCTGGGCTTTCGCGACCAGCCTTGAAGTATGCGTGAAAAAGGGATGCCTACGATCTTATGCAGTGACTAGTTGCCTTAGTTTGCCTTAGTGCGCAAATGCTCGCACTGTACTTTTAATAAAATCTGGATAGAAAAGAACTGCATCGAAAAGCACTTAAGCAGCATCCAGTTTTCAATTTGTTTTCATAATGCTACATTTTTCATTCACATATACTTACTCTTACAACAAGCCCCTGGGCAATCACCCAGAGTGATACTCTGGCACGAGGTCTCCACAGAATACAGCAATCTGCAGTGGGTAGCTGCGTCTGAATGAAGGCGAGACGGGTGCCATTTTTGGAAACGTCGCTGAGATTACCTTTACTGAGACGCAAAGCCTGTACAATGAGCCAACGTGTAATCGTACTAAATACGAGCAATGATGAATTATACGTCACGCAGTTTCGGTCCTTAGGCGTGGGAGCGGAGGTCTGAATATCGGTTCGGTGAAGGCGAGAACGTTGACGGAGTGAGTGCCAGCTAATAGTGGTCCTTACAAAGACGGAGCAGGGAATAACGCTTATATATACATGGTAAAGAGTGCCTGCGAATCCGTGTGCAATTTATGGGAAATGAGAGTTCCTGCGTATCCGTGTGCAATGTTGGGGCTCACGCAGAAATGTCAACAAGCCACTGACCAAACTAAAGATGTCTCGCAAACTTAACAACACGTCGTAGATGCATGCGCGTCGGTTCATTCCATAACTCTGTGCTAACCTGCAAATGCATCGAGATCTGCATCAGTAACCGCGTGAAGTTAACGCGTCCGATGGTCAACTCAATAGGCTGTCCATCACTCACCCTTCGTCGCTAAGCTTTACAGTGTGTAGTACCGTGCTTTATCAATCGAAGCGAGAAATCTGGAACGCAAGAGATCATAGTATGAGTGGAAAATGCATAGGCGTGATGATAGGTTGGTACTATGCTCTGAGAAACGGAAAGGAGGTGCATACTAAGTTGTGAAGGATTATGATGATGATGGCGAAAAATACGCGCATGGTACATTGCACAGCTTAAGCCTCGTGCCGAGCCCGGTGGTGATAATGGTGAACGAGGTTTGAGCCTTTACCCGAGGCGGGTAAAACAAAAAATAAAGGGAATTCTGTTGTCGGCCTCCTACAGTTGCTGCGTCAGGTCATGGCTTCAAAACATTCAAAACAGATCCGCGTGATGGTTGTTACCTGCCGACGTCCGTGACCTCCGCAATTACACTCGATAAATATGAAATATGGGATGCACCTTTCACCGTTTTTTTTGCGCCTAGTAATCAACACAGGCAGAGCTGCTCGTCCGGTCATTGAGGTGGGCGTATAGCGTCAGGATTTAGCGACGCCCGCAGGGGCAAATTTTGTTTGAGAAACGTACCTGATTTCGACATTGCCTTCGAGGAGAAAAAATAATGATACTCATAGTACAACATGATAGCTCTTCGCAGCCACCCACATGTGTACGATTTATGTACCGACAACGTTAAAAAGAAAGCCGTTCTGTAGTCACATTCACTCCGAGAAAGGAACCGGTCCAGCGGCCGCTACATCAGTAAAAAAAAAATAACAAAATGTTTCGTTCTCAGTCTCGACCAACATTTTTTCGACTAAATAAATATAAATACTGCGGGTGTATTTGTATACAGAATGCTGTTATTAAAATGCTCATTGATTCATTCTACACCTAGGTAATGATTCATTTACGGTGCATGAAAAGACATGGGAAACAGCACTGGGGTGGGGCGATGGTGTAACACTCGAAGAGGTCGTGAGGCACGCAACACGACCATCTGCATCAGCAGGAGCTTCGTCGTCTCGGTGCCCGGTTGTTGAGCCTCCCTGTTTAGGAAGCGGAACCGACTGGCCGCCGTTATCCAAGTAATAAAAGATGTCGCATACGCCAGGATTAGGGAAGCCTGTTTACGGAAACAAAAAGGGGGGCTTAGGCTCGTGCTAGAGACTCTTCTCTTCGGATAAGCCATGCTCCTTTCACCCTTGGTTTCTACAGCGCGACTGGACGCGGACGGAGAAGGAACACGGAAACACACACACAGCGCTGTGTGTGTTTTTGCGTGTTCCTTCTCCGTCCGCGTCCAGTCGCGCTGTAGAAACTAAGCATGAACAACCAACTAGCCCGCCAACGCACTTTAGTCCTTTCACCCGCTTCTCTTGCCCACTATTTACTGTTTTTTTTTTCCGAGGACTTATCGCCTCGGAGATGCGATGCCGACGCTTTACTACCGCCGTGGTGCGAGTCGCGCTTGGAGCGGCGGCCGTTGATGGCTAAATCTGTAAATAAGTTACGAGGGGCTCAGCGGCGAGCTCTTCCGTATGCTCTTCCAGCGAGACGGACAAGCGGGGCTGATGCTTTCCGTTCACCACAAGCACTTGTATCTCGTATTCTTCTAGGAACTGTAGGTGCTGTTCCAGAAGCTTCGCCGACAGTGACGGAAACACGGGCGAACCACCTCAACCGAGACAAGCGCGGCTAGAGAAATGGCTCGAGATAAATCTATTCGCGTTCGCGTTCCGGCAATACGCCGCGTTCAGCATAAATTTTGCCTGCGATGCAGACAGCTCCCCCGGGAGGCATGCTCCTCTGCTGATGCCTTCCCAGAATAGTAAACTGCCTGTATTTCTCTAGTGTTTATTTGTTTTATTGCACTAGCTTCCTTGTTTTTGTTCGGTTTACAGAAGCAAGGTGGGGCTATCCATCTCTTTATTGCAGATTGGTCATCGGAATGTCAAGGAAAACAAAGCATATTTAGTAATCGCCAGGATCAGGAAGAAAAACTAGGTAATGAGTTGTACTCTTTCTCTTGATATCTTTAACTAATCAAAGTTCATGATCATGATATCACGATCTCAAACCCATCCGGACTACTAGATGTACAAAAATGTGTACAATGCAAACAATCCACGCGTATGTTGTCTCGTCGTTCTTTATCTCAATCATCTGTTTTTCGGCTGTTGACTTAATTTTAGTAGTTTTTTTATGTTTAGAACTTTCTCGTTTTCTTCTTTAACCTCCATTATGAAGTTATTTGAATTCTTCACGTTTCCTTCTTCTGATTCTGTTATGCAATCTGCATATCGTAGGTTGGTTACGTTTATTCGTACAATTTTCTATCCGCGTTTTCCGCAGATCGTAGTTTCCGAGTACCGTTTCCGCGCGCAGGTTAGATAAATATGGAGAAAGCATGCAACACTCTCTTGACACCTTACTGAATTTTAAAACAATATTTGTTACCAAGGCTCTATGAAGTGTTCGGTAATTCCCTTATTGCTAAAATATGCCCATAGTTTGGAGGAGTCCAGCGAGTCACAAGCTTTGGTATAGATGGTTAAAAAATAGAAAATAGCGAAATAGGGAAAGTAATAAAAATCAGAAACGCAAAGGTGTGAAGGAAATATGACGGAAAGTATTGTATCCGAAGAATGGTTCGGAGGCAAAAAATTGTAAAGAAAATGTTATCGTGGCGGAAGAGAAATATAATAAGGTTGTCTTGGTCGTGCGCAGGAAAGGGACTCGTTTAGATAAGCCATAAACTTCGGCGCAGCGAAAGCCAAGAGCAGCGGCCGGAAAAGCGAAGGAGAGAGAGGCCGAGGCGAGAGGACGGAAAGAGCTGTGCGCGGCCAAATCGTGTATAGGCAGACGCCCTAATCCCGGGGAAGTAGCCCGCCCTGGCGGATATTATACGCGGGTATCGAAACGTCCGGTGGCACGTGATGATTCAACCCCCAGTGTAGATTGAAACCGGTCTCACCATCTCCACAACCCTCTTTATTCCTCATTTTCATTCCGAATTCCTTGTCTCGCCTTTCGCTCGCAGACACGGCTGCGCTGATATTTCCGGATTCTCCTTCTCCCGAGCGAAGTATACTTTTCGCGATGCTATTTCGATCAGAACACACACATGACCATACGGTGATACAGCCTCTCCCGCCATATTGAACCCCTTAGATTGTACAATTCCCCTTTCAGGACTTTCAATCTCGCCTTTTGCGAGAGCCGTATTGGTTCTCGCGAAGCGCTTTTACCCCGCCGTTATTACTGCTGCGCGTGTTGCTTCTTCCCGTCTTTTCTTGCCTATACCTGTAGCCTTTCCGTTGTTACGCGTATACCCTATATCTGCAGTAATGGGTTTCGCTTTGTCCCGTATTGTGGATCGTAAGGCCGCGGACCGATACCATAACGCAGGTTCGTCTTGAAAAAGCGATGGCAGGAATGGGAGAAATGGCCGTATTTAAGTTCTTTCAGAAACTTTCTCTGGAACATGGCGAAGCCCGCGGATTTTGAGGGGAGCGTGCTTTTCTTTTTCTTCGTAATAATAAAAAAATTACTGCAAGCACGCATGGGAGACGAGAGGCACGAAGAAAGAAAGAAAACGCACACGAAAAAAACAAAAAGCAAGCCTCCATGCGGGAGGTACTGGGTTCGATTGATACTGCCGGCGGGAATCCGCTGGCTTTCGATGGGGAGAAAGGTGCCCCGACTTGGTGTTCTGTGATGTGGGTCCCCATACCGGGAAGGTGGCCTCTTCTATTTGTCACAGTCATTCCCCCACCCTTATGATGTCGCGGCGGGCTCCCGTATGGGTTGCATAAATAAACGTCTTTCCTAAGGTCCAACCACTATCAGATCACGTCATGACTTATTAGAAAAATCTTCGTTAAAACTGCGGTAAAAACTAAATAGGTGTCATTGCTATGTTGCCGTACACTTTGTGCACTGTTCATCTTGCAGCAATCACAGTGAAAAGCTCGGAACTGGCTTTGCTGCGCATGAGATTGGTGCATGTGCGTCCATCCTTTTCGTTACGTCATCCTTGATGTCACCTGAGCGATGAACAAAACTTCTGCCCGGACCCATAACCACCAACGGGATCAAATTACTGCCCTGCGCCAGTGCACAGTTCGGAGCCTGACCAGCTGACCACAGCGCTATCGCATACCTTTGGAACTTGCAATATGCGCGCTGTTATGGTACCATCTCATGCTAACTAAATGCGCCATATTATTTGTGCCAGCAAATTTTTTCGTTGGCCTACACGTGGTCGGCGCCGCGGTAACCTTCTTTACTGCTACATAGCGTCAATTTCATTTCGTATTAACTCTCCTGTTTTAGCTGTTCATAGCGTTTCTTGTTACGTGCGATGACAGTGCCATGTTACATTTATTATTATTATTATTATTATTATTATTATTATTATTATTATTATTATTATTATTATTATTATTATTATTATTATTATTATTATTATTATTATTATTATTATTATTACCTTTTGATTAGGATACACAAGCAAACAAGAACACAGTAGAAATAGGGAGGGAGCAGGATGACAACTTCCACCTATATATTATAGAGGGGACAATGTTTGCCTACTTTTTCGGGAAGGGGAACAGGTACACGAAGGGAAGAAAGCACGTGCAAACGCGTTCGTGTCTTTTTTCTTGTCCTTGCATATGCAGCTGTTGCGCTGATTGATCACGAACATGTTCTAACCCACCCGTGAAGTGATATTCCCTCTCTTTAAGTCTCTCACAATCTTTATGCAAAAGCTGCGAGGCTGGGCATTATCTTGTCTAAAGCATTGAGACGTTGTCTCTAAACGTAAAAAAATCAAAGCTATGGTAAAAGTGCAAATAGCGACAGGAAGCGGGTTTTATTGCAAGCGGCGCAGTGTCTTTCGTTGCACCAAAAGCTCGGTACGGATGGCCTTGATTCCGAAGCTATAGAGCGGAAGTGAGCTGAATCACGCGTCTCTAGCTAGGCGTAAAATTCTACAAAGGAGCGTCTGGAAAGCGTGCTGAAGGCACTCCATAGAGTGGACCCTCGTCATCAAGGGCCGGCTATTGTTCACCGTATAGACGAGCAGCCGCGGCACGGAATGGGCCTCCATCGATTTATTGGGTGCCGACGTGTCCTTCCCTTCCCTTCCTTCCTGTATGCGAAGTGCACCAATTTCGCGTCGACGCCATCGAGCCGCAATCTGCGAGACGAACCTTGAAATGACGGCTCGGTCTGCGTGCGAAGCTTCTCGAAATCGAGGCTGTCGCTGAAACGTGTACGCGCTAAGGCCACCCTAGATCTCCACGATCGTTGTCTCGGGCTGCCGAAGTTCTTACGCGAAGTGTGGGAGCCCGGCTGAAGATCGTGCGTACTTATATTTGCGCACGCGAAAAAAGTATTCTTGCATATATTATACTGATGTGTAGATTTTCGTTTAACACGCCACGGTGGTCTAGTGGTTATGGTGCTCGACTGCTGGCCCGAAGGTCGCGGGATCAAACCCCGGCCCTGGCGGCCGCATTTGCGATGGAGGCAAAAACGCTTGAAGCCCGTGTACTTAGATTTAGGTGCGCGTTAAAGAACCCCAGGTGGTCGAAATTTCCGGAACCCTCCTTTACGGCGTCCCTCGTAATCATATCGTGGTTTTGGCATCTTAAACGCCAACAATTATTATTGTATATTATATTTACGCATGTGCGGGAATGTGCGCACTGATAAAATGTACATTCACAAGTGTAGGAGTGGAAATTCAACTTGCAGATACGCTGAAATTCCGCAGCTAGTTGTTTTTTTTTTTTTTTTTTATTTGCGACATAGACTTGCCCTTAAGGCATAATATTTGTTTTGTATATTTGTGTTAAATGTGCGCCGTTAGGCCGGTGTTGTGTATGAAGTGAAGAAGCTAGTTGTTGCACGTGTGCAGCTAGTTGTTGCACGTGTGCAAACAAGCTTGAACACTTAAACCCACAATATCGCGCAGAGATAACTTTTAAATAGAAAATCCCAAAATGACGATGTTAAGGGTGAAGGGAGCGATTAAACGACTTCAGTCCGCAGTCGTTTCGGCCAAGTCTTGTCTTTTTGCGGTGATTTATCTAATTAGAGTCGTAGGGTGTGATCTCGTTGGTGTCCCTGTATTTGCTTCCAAGTCAAGTTGTGTTGCGCATAGGCCCACCATTCTGTTCTAAACCTATGCGGCAAAGTAACTCCTTGCCTGTGCAGCAACCAAACTAAGTACGTTCCAAAAACGCATCCGCCTCGTGCGTTGGTATGGTGACGCCACCACTCGACTTCACCACTCGACTTCACAGATCGCCAATGCGCATAGTGCCTGTAAAGGGCTTCTCCGAAACGCAGAGAAACATTTGACGTCATTTCTTGTTCTTCTTCTGTCTCTCATTTCCCATTAGCAGCGATTTTGCCGTAAGTTGTCTTCGTGTTACACACCGCAATATTCTACGAAATATGCTTTACAGGAGAAAACTTGGCATCTCAAACCAGTTGAGACGGAACTTAATAAATTTCTGTTATTTAATGCAATTAAATCCTGATACATCGTTGGCTATTTGTTGGGCTAACTGTTGCCTCCTTCACTTTTAGTGGACCGGTGGCGAGTAGTGGGATTTACCCAATTTCTGTGGCGCATACCCGTTTATGATGGGCCGTGACGACGACATGACATGCCGACAAGCAGAGACCCTAAGTAGCTTCGCCCCTAAAAGCGAGTACGCTAGCGACATACAAAATATTCTTTCCCATTTGTTGCATCATCCTCTGACAGAGCAACTGAAAGAATAAGGGGTATCGTTTATGAAGTGTGGTAAGTTCTTTCGGGATGTATGTGGGCTTTTTTTACAAGGCTGCTACGGCACCACGACGTATACATTGTTGCCACCTCAACAAAGCGGCAAGATGTATGTCTCTGGAAACTGACTCGGGAAGCATCGGTTATTCGAAGTACCACGCCTTCATACAGAAAGTGGCATTCAGATATAGCATGCACAGTGCTCAGACTTAGCCACCTTGACCACCAAGAACCGAGCTCCATATATGTAGTCGGCTGCTACACGAGTATCAAATGCATTTTAAACGCGATAAGTTTCTTTGGTTGTCGTCCTCCACTTTGTGCTTTGTATTTATATGTGCGTCTGCGTGGCCGTTTCTGTGACGTTGAGGGTAACCAAGATACTTTTTAAAATTTTGTCGTGTGTGTAAGACTTGTGGGGCCATCCAGGTACAAGTCCATCTCGTCTTCTTTGCTGGACCCTCTATTCTTGCACGAATGGATGAATGTATTGATTGGGAAAAAAAAGTACTCTCGCACCGGGCATGAGTCAATATCAGCATGGCTCTTCGCCATTCTATAGATCGGCATTTGCTGCGCCGGCTAAGTTGCATAAGATCGAATGTATGTCTCCCTACTCATTTCTAATTTGGAGAAATATTATGCCGCGGGCGTTCCAAGGTCAAATAACTGTCCGTTGAAGGACATCCAGAAAAGATAGCCCCTTACTGAACAATCGATGAAAACATGTCCGTGGTTTTCTGCAGATGAGACAATGATATCTCCAAGGTACTAACAAACTATTTTCTTCCACTAATGTTTTTTATTGTTTTAAAGTTTTTAATGCCTTTTGTTTTTGAATGTTTTTGTGTCATTCATGGCGCTAGCCCACAGCGTTTGGTGAACCTTTGGTTCACTCGGGTAGACTTTTGAGTGAAAGAAGACTTCTGTAGTGACCATGGGTAATCTTGATGGCGCATACCCACAGGAAAACGGCCTGCCTTTTCAGTGAACTCATTCAATTAATTTAAGCGCACTCTACGAATTTAGATGCGCTCCCCTATATGCGTGGCCTCCGCAATGAACTCCGACAGCGCGCCATCAAGCTGCCGAAGCGGATCGCACAGGCCACGTCGAAAGAAGCGCGTTGTTGAGATCGGCATGCCATTGAAAGAAACAGTCCGAGATGGGAAAAAAAAGAGGCCTCTTATTCGCCTTCATTACTCGCAAAGTTCCTGTTATCGACACCAGAGTAGTGCTATTTATGGCTCAGAAACTGTGTTATTTCACTGCAGCGACTCACTGAGGCGACTCACGACCCGCTGGAAAGGAAAGTGAGAAGAAACGTAATCGGAATTACTGGCTGTTGTGATCAAGTAAACTGAGTGCATAGCTACTGGCGGCACACGAAACGCAGCTTCATCCGGCTTACCTCGGCAGCGTACTGACGGGTAGAAGTAAAGCACAGGAAAGCATCGGCGTGGATCGATTCTTTGCTCGGTCTGCTGAACACTTCCGCCGATGAGATTACGCGGCCAGCAATTGTAGCAGGAGTCGGAAAAATGGGCCGGTCTTCTTAAGCTGACCTCATTATCGGTTTCGGTGGCGTGTGTTGGTCTTGTACCGTGTCTTACCCTTGTCTTAGATCTCGTCTTCTTTGGTATCTATATCTTGTAGCGATTTTGTATTTTTAGTAGCACGAACACCGAATGACACTCTGCTATCTTCCAGACCACCCTCTCTAGCACCGGTGCGAGTTGTCCGAAAACACTGATAAAAATAAAAACGTATATAAGAAGATGCAGCGGCTTAAGCTGAGGATTGCATTTCATAAAGAGGACATTAAGGTACGTAGTAAGTTAAAATAAGAGACATATAGGAGGCGGAATAAACTTTATTCAGTAGAGTGAGCCGACGGCAGAGTCGTTCAAGGTGGGCGGTGTCCCTAGTCTAGGATGCCGTGGGTCTGAAATGAGAGCCCTGGTAACCAGATGTCGCTGGTCTTCAAGGCTTGAGTTTGTCAGCTGGGCCTTCCACTGCTCGACGTTTGGTTCAGTAATAGGTATGTAGCGAAGCTTTGGAACTCTGAAGTGGGTCGCCCTCTCCAGCCCCTTCTAGTGGGTCGCCCTCTTCGGAGAGAACGCAGCTCGCGCAGAGAGTCGGCCCCGCCTTGACTGTTGCTGTCGTCCACCTTCTCCGAGCGTCCGCCAATAAACATCTTTATAGGTAGTACTGATGGGTTGCGTCCACACTCCCGTACCATATGGTAGAGTGTATTCGTTGCATAGAAGATTTTGGAGTCGTTTCAGTAGCTTGTGGGGTACATAGCGTGCAAAAGGCTACCGTGAGGAAATGCGCCTGTCTGAAGTTTCCGGAAGAGCACTGTCCCATCTCTTGTGAGCTTGGGGTGCGGGGGTGAGTAAAATTTTCTACCCAGCTTGTAGTGGCTAAGAATGTCCGTATATTTTCTCGGGACGCTTTCATGTGGGTCGCCCAGGGCTCATGAAGCTGGTGGGAGCCTGGATAATGCGATCTTGGGCAGCGGTGTGCGCCGCTAAGTTAGCTGCCAAAGATTCGTGTCCAGGTGCCCAGACTACGCACAAATCTTGAGGTGTTTCCTGCTTTGTCAGGATCTCCAGTGCTTGTTTAGAAATTCGGCCCAGTTGATAAAACCTGTGAGCAGTTTTCGAATTCGTGATTGTGGTGGTATAATAATCAACAGAAACTAGTGTCAACTTCAATTACATCTCATAAAACCATCGGATGGGGGCTCGTTGCGGCGCCTGACGGATTAGATGTCCAACACGCGTCTCTTTCTACGTAGCTTCGGCAACGCGCGAAACATGAACGCCGAAAACGTATATAAAAGGGATGGAACCGGTACGAGGCGCACTTCCAGGCCCCTAAGTCTTGCATTAGGGTCACTTTTGTTTTGTTTTTTCCCCCTTTTTTTCGATACTTTTTCTGACCTATGTCTTTCAGAAACAAGTACTAAAAGGTGTTCTATTTTTGTTCTCTTTTATTTACTGCGAAAGGGCCTCGCCCTGATGCTCGCTCCCGTGCGAGCGAAATCACGACTTAAACCACGAACAGATTTGGAAATTACTTCGGCGCAGATAAGAAAAAAGAGGTGCGCAGCTGGCTACGCCATCAGTATAAGTTAAGGACTTGGGCCTGAACTACTCGTCAGGCACGTGATACACATGTCACTCTATAGCGCCTTATTTTCTACCATCCCAGTTTCTCAGGCGAGGACCGTTTTGGCTGTTCTCATAACTATTTTTCCACATGCTTTGATATTAATTAAGGCTAGAACTAGCTCCTCTCGCTTGCATCTTCGTTGGTACCTAGTGGATCGAAGTTTCCCTTCCTAAACGAGTATGACAGCACAGCAGCGAAATGCCAATACACAATCCACGAATCGGGATTGACAACCTGCGCACACTAAAATCCGACGGTCCCCCGCGAAGGCTGATTAGGCTGCTCCATTACAATGCTCAAACATATATTTGTAAGCACTGCTCACGATGAACCGCGAGCCTGCAGCATTTATAGAAACAACCGTCACGACGGTATGAGAACGGCAGTGGGGTCTTGGTTAGGACCCACGCAAAGGCACGTGTTATCGCGCGTTCGTTTCTGCGCGTGAGCGGTGCCGTTACCACCACAAGGCGCGAGAAACACAGGGCCGCGGCAACGAGGGAAGGGCGGGCTAGAGCTTAACGGCAAGCCTGCAGTAAACACGGCTTACCCCAGCGGAACGGCCCTGCAATTAACGGGTCTTTTGTTCCTCGTTCTCGGGGCTTTCTCAGCGCGGCCGTGCAATGATCGCCTCCTTAAGTATAAATGCGATCGCGCCATACGGTCAGCAGCACGCCACCGTGTGGCCGTGCCGGCGTGCGTGCTAGGTGGTACTTAATCACGAAAGGGGACGCTAATTCAAACAGGCGCTCCTTGAGCTATAATCTATATATATAAAAAAGAAGTTTGTGTTACTCGTTTCGGTGAGTCCTCACTTGCCATGTAAATGACTCCCTTTAAAGAGACGCGTTAACTCTGTTCAGGTTTCCCTACTCCCGACGAGAATATAGCAATCTACAAATAGAGTTCATGCGTCATTTTAAGGAGAGTCATGTACGTGGCAAGTAAGCACTCACACAAAACGAGTCAAAGGACTACTTTTTTTCTTAGAGAGTACGCCACGTGTGATGGTGCGAAACACTGATGAAACTCCTTCGGTGGAGGCGTAACTACAGTGCTTTACTCTTTCTGGAAGTCCAAGCTGCCCTTATGCGTTTTGTTCTTTTCACAAAAACGTCGAAGCAGTGCTGCTTGACTTTGTACAGAGGTTGGGGAAGACGTGCCGTTCATTTAATTTGTACCGCAACGGACGGGTACTGCACTAGCGTGACTTCTGAGTCAAAGTGTTCCCTCGGGTGCCGTAACCGTTAAGTACACGCGACCTTTGCGGCTCTGTGAGTATGCAAGAGGAACACATAAGTGAAGGACAATGCAATGAAGGAATATTATCGCTCTCTGCGACTCAGGAAACACCCTAAAATTAACGGTCTCACTCGCATATTTGAAGAGGGCATGGTTGCGTAGAACAGCACACGCAGGAATGCTTAAGAGAGTATTAAGAACATTACGCGAACGGCGATCTCTATTTATTGATCGGGTGTTTTTTTATGCCATTCGTAACTAGCACCACTGTAAAACACATGTCACCTAGGTCGAGTAAGTTAAAGTCGGTTACAACCTCAAAATAAGCTTCGCGTGTAGTCAGCGACAACATCACGCCATAAAGACATCGGTGCAGGTGTCGAACTCGAAGATAATTTGTATCTGTGTGCCGGTCAACCACCTTTGCCCATTTTCGGGACGTCGAGTGCTCTTGAAAATTTAAGACTGTTATCTTTATCGTGCAGATCTACCTTTGGGTCGCAGGTTCTTGGAAGCAAAATTAGAGGTCCTGCCAGTCCCTACAGAAAGTCGTTATCTGAAAGATGGTAATGCTTTATTCAGAGACAGTGGACTAGTATTTTTTCAATAAGCCTGGCATTTATATTGGAAGAATCAGGATTGGCCAACAGTTAACGGTAGCCAGTTCTGGCAGTATATCAGTCAACATGCTTAACATGCTCGGCTGTTACTGATGTTAACGCATGATGTTAACGCATCAAAGACAGCGCTCGCTTAGTTCGCCTGAATGAATGTGCTGAATAATTAGGTTATTTAAGGTTCAGAAGAAAAATGCATTGCACTAAGACGACTCGAAGGGAAAAACCTTCTTCATCTTTTTCTCAGACAACTGTATTGTCCCCCCCCCCCCCTTAAAGGTTTCTGCTCCTAACGTAGTTTTGCACTGCCTCCGGGATCAGAGGCGTTGCGAGCTTTCTGCACCTAACACCCGGCCTTGCCTTTGCAGTGCCTCCGGGATCAGCCCACCTATGAGCAAGCGTAGATGTCATGTGATGGCGTCATCATGATGATTTTTTGCATCCCTTCGTGTTGATGCCGCCGACGGTCACTATTCCCGTTTAATAAGGCACCTAAGGCGTTGACGTTAATAGACAGATTTAGTTGGCCGTCCGCAGCAGCTCCGTGGACGCAGCCTGCCAGCCATTTCCTATGGCAGGCTGCGTCCGTAAAGCCGTTGCAGACGCTCAACTAAATCTGTCCAATAAAACGCTGTTGTTATTGCAACGCCGTAACAATTTTTCGGGCGAACGAAACAGGAGTAAGGTGACCGGATAAAGCGCCACTCTTAACGGTAAAGAATAGCGTTTCGTCCTGACTGCTTACATCTGTCGCCGGGTTTGAGCTAAAGATTACAGCGAATACGCAAGAACTAGCTCGTCATCGAATTCTGCTGATCCTATAACTGCGACGTGATTCTTTGTTCGCTATTCTAAGAGGTGATTAACCGGGATATCAATGTCATTGGGCGCGAGACGAACACTTTTCGAAACAACTGCGCAATTGAGTAGACGGTCTCACTGTGTATCTTCCACTGCAGTTCATCTGCAAGTTGTAGAAGTTCCTGTCGTGTCTTTACTTGTTTTCGCGACGGCTTACCACTCTCCTCTAGTAGTGTACATAACATTACACAGTACTCCAAGTCGTCAGCCATATTCAGTGGCGCAAGGACTAATAATATTCATAAGAGTCCTTTAAAAAATAGACATCAATTGTTCTGTTTCAAGTTAGGAGTTATGTCGGATGCATATGATATCGGAGCATAACAATAGAGTAACATAGTAAACGTGGCTTAAATTTACCCAAGATAGGGACCAATTATCAGTCAGGTTAATTGATTAAAGGTAATTGAATGTGTTCATTGAAATATTGTGGGCAGCTGGGATCGTTGGGGCACCTGGCAGAGCAGATCTCAACCACGCGCTTCTTTCTACGTGGCCTCTGGGATCCGCTACAGCAGCGCGACGAAACACAAAGTTAACTTAAGACATACACAGGGGCACAAGAACGCCTACGTGGGAGTTCAACTGCCAGACACCTAAGTCGAGTTTTAGGGTAGCGTCCAGAAATTTTTTTCTAAACACCTTTAGTAAAATTTTTTTAGCCATTTCGATTCCAAGGCAGCTCACAACTCTCCCATAGCAGAGCACATAGTGCTCTAAATCGCCTACGCTTTTTTAAAGAAAAAGCCTTAGATTTTTATTTTTCAAGGTCGCGTTTTGAGGAGCGGAAAGCATCATGTGAGCGAGCGAGCTGCGCGCCCTCTTCGTCATTGTGACGGTCACGTGAGTGAAAAAAAAGAATAAAAAAAGCGTCAATATCACGTGGCCAGGGCAAAGTTGCCTTCGGAGTAGACCGTGAAATTGTGCCACGGCGGAAGAGGCTAGACCAGCTCGAAATGCCCCGGGTCGTAATCGCCGTGGGGAGGAAGCGGCTGCGGATGAAACTGCGGCAGCGGCCCGACGATGAGAAACATGCTGCCCTAATGCGAAGCGTGCGTTCTGGAAATGCAGACTCTGTGGAGGGATATGTCATTGCCGCAAAAGCATATCAGCAAGAAAGTTCATCAGAAAGTTCGACAGCAGATCAACAGGAGGTCCACTTTACATTCTTGGGAAGCTCCGGGCGTCACCCGTAAACTTTTTCTAACCATTCTCAGCTTTTATTCACGGTATTATATGCACTACTTGCCTTCCTTGTCCCTTAATGCATACATCTGAGATCTGTACAGCAGCCGAGACAGTCAGGATGATAACGTAAGAAGCAGTAATAGCCCAGAGGAATCTGACATCCCACCAGTATTGACAGGAGAAGTAAAGAAAGCCCTAAAGGGAATGCAAAGAGGCAAAGCCGCTCTTGAGGATCAGGTAACAACAGACCTGTTGAAAGACGGTGGAGAGATTATGCTAGAAAAACTGGCCACCCTATATACGAAGTGTCTCTCGACGGGCAGGATACCAGAATCTTGGAAGAATGCCAACGTCATCTTGATATATAAGAAAGGGGACGTCAAGGACCTGAAAAATTACAGGCCCATCAGCTTACTGTCCGTTGTCTACAAGCTATTTACAAAAGTAATTGCTAACAGAATTAATACGACATTAGAGTTCAATCAACCAAAGGACCAGGCAGGATTTCGTACAGGCTTCTCAACAATAGACCATATTCATACTGTCAATCAGGTGATAGAGAAATGCACGGAATACAACCAACCCCTATACATAGCCTTCATAGATTGCGAGAAGGCGTTTGATTCGGTGAAGACATCAGCAGTCATGCAGGCACTGCGGAATCAAGGCATCGACGAAGCCTATATAAACATAATGGAAGAAATCTACAGCGGATCCACAGCCACTATAGTCCTCCATAAGGAAAGCGACAAAATCCCAATAAAGAAGGGCGTACGGCAGGGAGACACGATCTCTCCAATGCTATTCACCGCGTGTTTACAGGGGGTTTTCAGGGCCCTACATTGGGAAGAATTAGGGATAAGAGTTAATGGAGAGTATCTAAGTAACCTGCGATTCGCTGATGACATTGCATTGATGAGTAACGCGGGAGACGAATTGCAGCTCATGATTACTGAACTGGATACGGAAAGTAGATGAGTAGGCCTAAAAATTGATATGCATAAAACTAAAGTAATGTGGAACAATCTTGGCAGAGAACAGCGCTTTGCGATAGGTGGCGAGACACTGGAAGTTGTAAAGGAGTACGTCTACTTAGGATAGGTAGTAACCGCGGAGCCGAACCATGAGAGTGAAATAACTAGAAGAATAACGATGGGATGGGGCTCATTCAGCAAGCATTATCAAATCATGAATGGTAGTCTACCACTATCCCTCAGGAGGAAGGTATATAACATCTGCATCTTACCGGTACTTACCTACGGAGCAGAAACCTGGAGACTTACAAAGAGGGTTCAACTTAAATTGAGGACGACGCAGCGAGCAATGGAAAGGAAAATTATAGGTGTAACCTTAAGAGACAGGAAGAGAGCAGAGTGGGTCAGGGAACAAAAGGGGGTTAAGGATATCATAGTTGAAATCAAGAAGAAGAAATGCATATGGGCCGGGCACGTAGCACGTCGGCAGGATAACCGGTGGTCATTAAGGGTAACCGACTGGATTCCAAGAGATGGCAAACGCGTGAGGGGGAGACAGAAAATTAGGTGGGCAGATGAGATTATGAAGTTTGTAGGTATAACGTGGCAGCAGAAAGCACGGGACCGGGTTGGTTGGCGGAACATGGGAGAGGCTTTTGCCCTGCAGTGGGCGTAGACAGGCTGGTGATGATGATGATGATGCACTACGCGAGGTGCACTGAGTGCTGCAACAGTGCTGCAACTACGCACGCGTAGCGCGCATTCATGTGAACTGTCCATGTGCAGAAGAAAGTCCTTTCATCGGCCTTTGTTAGGCAACGTTTTCTACTTTCACTAAAGCTTAATTCCCGTCATCCTCCCATAAAAATGGAGTAAGTAATTGAGCAACGAGACAAATAGAAAAAAAACTACAACATAAGTTGAGTGATGCCGCAAAGCTTGGAAATATGACCGTCCTGTCCATGTTGAAAAACGTGCTGAGAACAAATGGTTTTTCGGAATTGCTACTGACATAGTTACATCATGCCTTGCATATGAAAGAACTTTTCTAAAAGCACAAAGCTGAGGGCCCACGATTGACGCCCACCAGTCTTCATTTCTTGCCAGCGATGCGGCTGTTATAAGGAAAGAAGAAATGGAAATATTAAAGCTGCAAAAGATGACGTGCCTTACCACGCTGCCGTTTCGTGTGAGAAATGCTCGCCTGACTTGGGAGCGCACGTTTACTCTTTTTTTTCATGGTGTTTCCGCATGTGCTTGCGGCGGCATCATTTCTCAAGTAAACAGTTGTCTTTACGCGGCTTCCATTTCACATTGTTTTGTTTTAAAGGCATGTGCCTCTTTCTCCAATAACGGGAAGTAGGTGTCATTTTTCATCTCCAAGGGTATTTTGCCAGCCCTCCTGTTCATATCGGCGCACGCGAAGTTGCTACTATCTTATTCGCGGTTCATCGATTTTAGCCGTTTGTGTGTGTGTGTGTGTGTGTGTGTGTGTGCGGGGGGGGGGGGGGGGTCTCTTCCTCGTGGAACTGGATGATTGCTATGACTAACAAGCACGTAGTACGTAACAGGCGACCTCTATCGGTCTCAATAGGCAGTTCATAGTCAAGGTACACATATGGCTGCCGGAACAAATGTGCTTTTGACATACCCTTTCGCTGTTTACAAACAAAGCTGCTGGATGACTTCCGGTTTTGTGCGCCGAAGTAGCCGAGTAGCGTTGGCGAGGAACAAAAGCCTTAGCGAGTAACCGGCACATTTTCAACACTTTTCTCCCTGTGTCTGGCCAAATATTTTATACAAATATTTTTCAAAGCTGTACACAACATTATAAGAGTTAGTCCTTCACTTTAAGCGCCTTCTTTTTACCTGAAAGCGGAAAAAGAGTCTGTCTTCCTTACTCTGGCACAACTTCAAAAGCACGCTTTCTGCTTCGGCGTTAGAGAGTGATAATTGAAGTGACCGGAAGTTTCTTGGGTGCAAAACCTGCTGCTGCTATCGCAATCTTGAAACCGATCGAAAACGGAACGTAAGAAATTCACCCGACACCGAGAGAAGCATTGGTAAGCAGAACGGTGCACACTTTAAGGAAAAAAAAAGAGAGTCCTTTGACTCTTTTTTGGGCGTTCTGGCTTGCCAAGTACATGAATTTCTTTAAAGAGGCACGTCGACTCTTTTTGGGGGGTCATTATACACTCTTCTGAGAGTCGTGTGACCCACAAGAGAGTTAACGTGCCTCTTTAAAGAGAGTCACATACGTGGAAAGTCAGGACTACCCGAAAGGAGTCACACATACTCCTGTTTTTTTTTCTTAGAGTGCATACAGCAAAGTGTCAATGGCCGAAAACAAAAGTCAAGCACTCTCCTGAAGATAATACTGTCCGAATTTGCGTTATCTCTTGACAGCGGCTTACACATTTAACAGTCGGACCATAGCGCGTTGCTCTTCGTTCTTTTTGAATGAGGGAACTGGGCGGTTGTGAAGAAAAAAAGCATTGCCATTATTGGATTCAAGATTATTTTTGAAAGGACATTCCTTCTCTATTTCTCTTTAACTACATACAATACAATCACGTGACAAGCGCTAGCAGATATCGCGTGGATCGCGTGGGACGCACTGCATGGGCCTGATGAATGTTAGATGCTATAGAACTGAAAGAGATTTTAACCAGATACAAATCTGAGGCGATAAATGGCCCCTTTTCATGTATGTTTCACGATGCACACACACAAACAAAATAATGTAAGCGGCACCGCGGAATGGACGTGCAGCTCGCGTGCATGGCAAGATGGCAGGTTCGGTTATTATAGGCGGTTACAATTTAAAAATAAGCCCCACCTACAAAACCGCAGTACGGCCAAGGGCGTTTAACATTTTTATTTCGAAAGTTTGCACAACGGCATAAACTGCATATAAGTGTAGGCCTGTTTCAGCTAAGTACATAAAAAAATCGGCGGCGACCCTAATACTTCACTCAGGTGTCAGGAAACCAGCACTCGCACCTCGGCGTTCGTGTTCTCTGGTGTATTTCTTGCGTCACCTTTATGTTTCATCGCACTGCAGTAGCGGATCTTAGAAGCCACGTGCAAAGAAGCTCGTTGTCGAGATTTGCTCAGCCAGGTGAGGCAACGATCCCAGCTGTCTATCAGAAAAGCGTCTGCTCACTCAATGAACTCATTTAATTAATTTTCATTAATTGTCATGACCCTTAATTGGCCCCTATCTTCAGTAAACTTTTGCTCGAACCATAACCATCGATTTCATACCAGCTTTGTTTTTAGGAGACCTTGTCTGAATATTCGAAAAACCGGAAGTAAGTGCTCGACCGGGAAGTGCTTGGAAGATATACAGCAGTGACGTTCGTGTAACGTGCCACAAATTTTTACTCTATGGTTGGGTCCATAGAGCCAAGAATTATAGTCCGGTGGTCTCGTGAGACCCCATTGTTCCCATTGTTCGCAGGTAGCGTCGTTGTATCTGGTTTATGCCAGGGCGTGTGCATGGCAGGTGTTTTATTGAAGCCGCGGACGCTCCAGCTGGGCAATATGGGCAGATATCCCCAATCCTCCTCGGGTATTCCCAAATGATTTTGCAACCTCCTTGGGTCAGTTCTTCACCTCTGTAGGAGAGTCGGACCAGCCGGTTTTTGTTCGAAGTGGGAGGGATTCCTTTTCTCCTGATGTAAAACTAAGAATATTGGTATATACAAGTTCTTCTTTGACAGTGAAATGTCATTGTTAGCTGAATACTGATGTCAAAACCTCTAAAAAATTTGACCAGTCGTTCAAGTTTTCCGTCAAAACGAGCGACACAAACATGTATCTGTGCCCTGAGAAGTGGTCAAAAAAGAGGGGACAGCTGTTGGTGGAGTAACTATTGTTCAGCTGGTTTTCTTTGTTGTGTTTCTGCCAGTGGGGTGGTGCGGGAGTGACACTCTTTGCACAGCTCGTGTTTTATGTGACGATGTTCGTGTTGATGTGTCGGCGCTGTTTAGCCGAGGCCCGTCGCCAACCACACCAAGCCGCATACCCGGTGTTACAAGAAATCCGACTAATTATGGTTTGATGTCTCTCAGAACACATAGCAAATCACAGTGAAGAAGCCTTCCTGAAAAAGTGGCACACACATGTTTCTTTTGTTTTTTCTTCTTTTTTGTGGTGCAAGTTTGAGTTTCGCATGCTACATTTTTAATGGCTCCTTGCTGGTACATGTAAAAATTATGAGTTAGTTCTCAGCCACATATAAGTAAACCGGGCCGGCACCAATTTTGGTCCACCACGTGTTTGAGCATACATGCAGCAGCAGTTAAGTGATGTGAGTGCAGGTGTGTAAGTGCCGAGTGTTCTGTGTGTGTTTTAACGATTCGCTTGTGGTAGCCTGCTATGATGACATATACTGGAATCAGACAGACGATACCTGCGTCTTCGTGTATGTATACGTGTACAATGCTTGTTACCTCGTGTGGTTACGGTCATGTGAGCCACTGTTATCAGTACCCAATAAAATTCCCTGTGTGTGGCAATCAGATGTGGAATCCAGTCGCTGCAGGGCAGGTTGATGCAGTCCCATAGTAGAGTACGTAATATTAAGCTCCTTCCTGTTAGTTCTGGATCATTTACCTATGCTTATAGCAGAGCTTCGAATGGAACACTTGCTTGATTTGTGGCGTCCGCCCAAGAACGGAAAGCAAACCACGTGACCTCCTCCGTTGAAGCGATGACGTTATCAATTGACGTCGTCGGTCAGTCAAAGGTGGCCGATCACGGAGGCTGTGAAGAAAATTCAACGGGAGCGGTACGCCTTTCGTACGGGTTTCTCCGCGTCAGTCGTGTCTGGGCGCGTCGTTGGCGCGTTCGTGCGTGGTAAGTATGGATCGACCTTGGGATCGACCGCCCATTGTGAGAACGCCCGAGGAACAGCGGGCTTCTGAAGAACGCCGACGAAAGGAGAGACGGGAGTGCGCCCGTCAGCTGCACTGGTCACCCACCTTCAGATAGTGCAGTGGCTCAAACTTTTCTCTAAAAACGGAACATCATTTGCTCTTTAGTCATTAATCGAGAAAGCTGCACAGAGCTCTGCCGTAAGGTATAGCGCACACTGCTAGGAATAGTTTTAATTTTTTTTTTGCGATAGCAATTATATGGACACTCTCGGCTGATTTTTGCCATCGCCTTCTGTCGACACCGTCATGTCCCGAATATGTATATGTATGTATATATATACCGCTGATTCGAACCAGCAACCCCTCGCTCCCCAGCGCACTGCGTTAGACAACTCAGCCACACGCCACGTATGCGCCGGCGAAATAACGGTGAGCTTTTTATATACACCATGTACCGCTGGTGGTAAGCAAATCTCGGAGGAGCGTGAGCGTGTTTTCTATCACGCAACGCTCCTGATTTTCTTTCAATTTGAAAACTGCCCTTGAGTCGCGCAGGACAAAGTGGCCCTTTTCTGTACCCACTCGTGATGTGGAAGGAAAAAGAAAAGAAAGAACACCGGGAACTTTAGGAACACCTTGCATCAGACGCCCCCGTGTGGCTGGAGACGCAGGAGGTAACTCCACGCGCCACAGTTTAAAAGAAAAAGAAATATCTAAGAGCGTCTCATTCTCCATTGTCGACACTTGCGGACGCAGCGCTCCTAATTTTGTTTCATTACGAATACTGCCCTTGAGACGCGCACGACAAAGTGGCCATTTTCTGTACCCACTCGGGATGTGGAAGGAAAAAGAAAGACAAAGAAGACCGGGTACACCTTGCATCAGACGCTGGTAGGAGACGCAGGGGGTCACTCCACGCGCCGCAGTTTAAAAGAAGAAGAAATATCTAAGAGCGTCTAAATTCTAAATTTCCCCACCTATATTAACCGCCGGTTTCATAGCCAATCCACCGCAGTGGGTAAGAGCGAAGAATTAAGGGCCAAGCAAGCAAGCAAGCAAGCAAGCAAGCAAGCAAGCAAGCAAGCAAGCAAGCAAGCAAGCAAGCAAGCGTCTGATTCTCCATTGTCGACACTTGCAGCGTGTTGCTCAAGCACATAGGCGTAACAACTGTGACAGTTGTTAGTTCACGTTTGCCCTGTGCATGCCTGTGCATTCATTTAGGGCGTCCTTCTTTGTGCTTCAGCGGCACGCTGCAAGTATCGAGCTGCTTCTGGTTATTCGTGTGACATTTCGATTTCTTGCTATCGCATTCATTGCTTCGTCCTTGCGGCGAAACTATGACTTTTTCTAAACACACGCGGAACCTTCGCTTCGGATTAGTTATGTTTGGTGACGTCTCACCAGTATCTTATGGTAAACTATAAAGTACTTTGAATCGTCAACCATTTTTTTAAAAACACGCAGCCATCTTAGCTTCGAATGATAAAGGAGGACAGCTGCATACAGAGCCCCGTAATAGGGCACTTCGTACTGAAAATTGCTCACCTCTTGTTCTATAAACACAGCGGACAGATAATAAACCAAGGAAAGCATAGAGGACGCCATTTATGATACTTATAGGGGTGTTTTAATAGTGAAATTTAGAACCTATAGGTCCAGCTAGCAATCGCAGCTGTACGGCGAAGCCACACTGCGTTTGTGCAGGCGACACGCCTACCGTGTCGCCGATTGATACGCTTGGCGTGTCAAAGACCGGTGATTAACTTCAGTGTCGATGGCTAGTGTCAATGCAGTTCGCTGCAGCGGGGGCGTCGAGAAATACTATAACTGGCCCGAGCGTCAGCTTCTCTGCAGCGCATGGTTGCTAGCTGCGTTTGGAAGACAGACGCTCAACTCTGCTACCTAAAGGTATAGCATATGAAAGTTGTGTATACACGGACACAAGGGAAGATAACCAGCATTTGTGTAGTGGTGTTCTCTTGTATTCGTGTTGGCGCGTCTTATCTTCTCTCATTATTAAACAAGCTATGTTCACCTCCATTGACGTGACTCTGTGCTTGTGGGTGAGCGAGTTTCGAGAAAGCAGGTTTTTACGCAATATTAAAGCTTTCCAAGAAGTACCGCATTTTCTTTCCGTTCGTGTGACACACCCGATAAAGTCGCACACAAGCACAAGTAAAAAAAAAAAAAAACAACAGCCCCGGGTATGAAGACGTGAAAAACGAGCTATGCAGCATAAACCCTAAGATAGTATCAAAGCCACCTTTGGAGTAAGAAGATAGAAGCTGATTTCTAAGAGTGTATGCCACGTTGACTGGCTGACTTGAGAGAGTGTGCGATTAATCTCTGCTATCTTTTATACGTTGCTATTGAGGAACGAAGATAAATTGCTGGGTTGCGCGTGTGCGACACGAAGGAAAGAAAATGGAACTAGTCGGTGGAAGAAGCGCCCGTTTTTTGTCTCGGATTCCGCGGGAGGGGCCGGCCTGCCACTTTTTTTTTCTTATCTTCTTTAGAACCATTCACCTTTCTCGTTAGTGCCGCACATTTACGCTAACTTTGAAAACCTGTCCTAACACGACGAAGCATCTCTCCTTAGTTTGTAATTCATAAACAATCCGCCTAATATCAAGGGGCGAAGCATATCCCTTTTTTTCTAACTGAGAATCCGCCTTTAAAGCCTTTAGCATAGGCGTGGGCAGGGTTCTGCATAAGGGGGAGGAGATTCACCGAAACGTCTTTTCGACCCCGCCACACTGAGGCCTTTACTATCAGAACGCGGTGCATAGGCGAAGTATTAAAGATAGCGCCCCCCCCCCCTTCCTTTTTTTCTATACCTCGTCTATGCAGCCTGTGAGACGCCTGATATCTGGCACGTTGCTGTTATATCTGCGCAGCAGGAGTTTCCTTACGTTCTGCCAGTGCCACTTAACACGCCGGTGCCCGCGTAAACTTAGCGCAACCTCCAAAGCATTCAAGCATAAAGATAAACCTCGCTACGCCGTCAACTGCTATTATTATCGCTTAAAATATGCGCTACCTAATTAGACCGATCTTGCTGTTCAACATGGTGCCGCGATGAAAACACCGTATACAGAGGAACGGTTCGCTTCATATATTCGGCGCAACTTCCGGGAAGCTACGTGTAATGTGAGACCCAGCTCACGCTCGGCGCCTTCCCCTAGCGAGATTGTGTCACTGGAGCGGAACCTTCCGGCTCGCTAGCCTTCGCGGTGCCGTAGCGTGGCTCTTTTTGCTCCTGTCCTCACCATTCCCCACTCGCCTGCTCCGCTCCGCCAGTATTGCCGCTCCACGAGAACATGCACTCGCAACCGGGTTCGCGGCCTGTTGCGGTCTCTCTGGTGAGCAGCTTCTCATTGCTGAGCTTTGGCACAAGCAAAGTGAAGTTCGGGCGTCGCATGCGAGGATTAAAGTAAATAAAGAAAGGGACCGATTTCCAGGTCACTGCGCACCATCTCTTCTATATTCGGCACGCATACAGATCGTTACGTTCGCCGTCAACACATGAATGTTCGACGACTGCTCGACGACTAGTGAAAACCTGTGTCCCTCACCTTCTATTGGTACTGGAACATAGTAAAACGCAATTGTTCTGTTGGAACATAGTAAAATGCAATTAGTACTGTGGCTAGGTGTATAGACTCAGACTTTCTGTACGACAAATTAAGTATACTGTTACACGACCGGCCGTCCAACAGAAAGAGCACTTGTATAGACGCACCACCCAATTACCTTCGTTAATTTCTGTGACGTCAAGTGTTAAACGTGACGTGAAGTGCGACGTCGTGTGACGTGTTAAATAAGGTTGATGGAGATAAACTTTTGTTTCTCGGGTTTCCTAAGTTTCCTTGCATGTTTTACGGAAGATACCGATATTAGTGGCCAAGTAATATTTTGAACAGAAACAACAGACTGTAATTCTCAGGTAAGCCTGACATTTAAATTATCAAAGTAGTAACACTTGCGCTTTGAGCGGAAGCTAGCTGATACGGCTCTGTTGCAGAGCTAAGAGGCAGACGCGGCGACCGCGGTTTCGCAGGTGAAGTTTGTACTGAATTACTAGGTATATTCACTGACGGCAGCAATAAGCCTGTTCGCCTGCATTCTTTCAGTGTACCTTTTAAAGCTCAGTTTAAGATATTTTCTCAGACAAGAGAGAAGTGAAGAAAAGCTAACGCGAAAAAAAGAGAGTGAAAATATAGACACCCAGCTAAAGCACACGTCCGTGACAATTACGTGGCTTCGGTCGAGAATGCGCCCGTTCCTTTGTGGATACTTGTGGCCACTGTTCTCACCCACACCCACCACTCTTGCATCTGCAAGCATTCGCTCGTGGCGCGCTCACTGTGCACTCCTTTCCCGTTGCACAAAAGAAGGCCGCATTTGCATCTTATACGCGTTCTCTACAATGCACAAGGGGCTTCGTGCTACGTTTCAAATAGCTGCACAGCGCGTCCGAAATGTGGCTGTACTCTGGCTTTGGGCCTCTCATTTGCAGAGCTTTATTTCGTAAAAATCTCCGTCGAAGAAAACGGAGAATTTACATATCAACTAAACCTACCCATAGAATGTTTTGAGTGGAGAAGCTTCGAGTGTTGCCACGACGTTTTTTTTTTTTCATTTCGGCGACCTCAACAAACTTTGTAGGAGGCGCGCTAAGCAACGTGGCACCGAAAGCGTTGGCGCCTCGCAACAGTGGTCGAGAGGAGGTATTCAGAAGAGGTACGCAGATTTTCCGCGGTATAGTTTTTTACGAAAAAGAATAAAATACAGCCAGCGCGAATGCACGTTGTGCGGCCTCATTTGAATCTCAAAGAACACGCACCGAGCTTTCTTGATACAATCTGTGCACGGGGCGCAATTCCTCCTTCTCCTCGCGTGATTGTTATACACGTTATTACAACACCTTAGTTGATTATGCTGTTCTTTCCAGCACTGCCGAACATACCCCAAAGTAAAACCCCTGAGCAATGCGACTATTGTCAGCGCGGCACATGCAAACAAAGCAACAATGAAACGTTCCTGCTGCCAGTTGATCCCCGGCACTTTTATTGCGATAGCAATTATATGGACAGTCTCGGCTGGTTTTTGTCCGTCCCCCGTCGCCGCCGTCATGCACCGTATATGTATAAGTATGTATTGTAAGGGAAGAGAACAGAGACAACGCCCGTACGCTAGGCCGGCTGGTCTATTCTGCCCCTTCGTCCTTCTCTACCTCCGCCCTCCGCTTGCCTAGCGCACGACCTTGAGCGAGCGGCGCTGCCTTCCTTACAGTGTATATATATATATATATATATATATATATATATATATATATATATATATATATATATATATATATATATATATATATATATATATATATATATATATATATATATATATTATATATATATATATAATATATATTATATATTATATATATATATATATATATAATATATATATATATATATATATATATATATATATATATTATATATATATATATATATATATATATATATATATATAGGCAGGCATGGTGGTGGAGTGGCCGTAGCGTTGCAAGTAGTCAAGTAGATCCTCCGTGAGAAGTCACAACGTTGTTTATTTCGACGTTTCAGCCAGAGTCTGGTCTTCATCAGGAATGAGGGTACAGTTTGTTGGTGCTCAGCTTTATACAATCTTAAAGGAGTGAGGTACGCGGAATAATAACTAAAAAAAAAGAAAAAAAAAATCAATGAGAACATGAGGTAGACCCCTCCCCCCCTTTCTCCGGCCGCCCGCTTCCACCCCTCCGACGATCACTTTTAAGATGTCCGCGGCCTGCATATCCTTCCCTCCATTAACGTATTGTTCCCGACCAGGCAGCGCCTCGTGGCTCCGGCGGTGCGGTGTGGGGAAAAAGGAGCTTTTTTAAGAAGTTAAGCCTTTAATTACTCAGTGCCCCGTGGACGTCTCGTCCCCGGTGCGGTGTGGGGAAAAAAGGAGCTTTTTTAAGAAGTTAAGCCTTTAACTACTCAGTGCCACGTTGACGTCTCGTCCCCGTAAGGGGGGCCACCGCGTATTGCCGCAAAGGCTAGCAAGCGGGCGCAATGTCAATTTTGGCCCGCTCCTGGATTCCGCAGTCGGGGGCTCCTGATTGTGCACAAGGGTGCTGTCGGACATGTCATGCTTGACACAATTGATTGGTTAGTAAGATAGAAACAGCGACAGATGACAGCTGTACTTAGAAAGTAGTTACACTTGGAAGTATTTTCAGTTGTCCAGTGACCGTCGCAGCTGCAGTGCCGTGGACCCACAGCGAGGATGAACTTCTCAATTTTATCGACACTTACAACGCTGTACATCCAAACATACACTTCACACACACCTACTCGCAAGCAACCGTAAATTTTCTTGACGTTACCGTAACGATAGAACAAGACAAACTTTCTACAACCCTATACCGCAAACCAACGGATCGACAACAATACCTCCATTACCAGAGCGATCACCCGCGCCACTGTAAAAACAGTATTCCATACAGCCAGGCTCACCGGTTTAAGCGAATCTGCTCAAAAGACGCTGATTTTGACACGAACTCACAGAGGCTAAAACTTATGCTCGACAAACAAAAATACCCCTCACATGTAATTGATGACGCCGTTCAAAAAGCCAGAAAACTGAAGCGTGATGACTTACTTATGAAGCGGCCACCGCAACAAGACCCGCAACGGACAAACCTCTGCTTAACTTACAGCACGAACTTTCCCAATGTAAACAAAATCCTTAAACGACATTACAACATTCTGGAACAAAGTGAACGTCTGAAACGCGCATTTCCATCCGCCCCTGGCGTCGTTTACCGACGACCACGCAACCTCAAAGACACACTTGTGCAATCTCAGATCAATACTTCACCCCCTAATAATTCATGCCGACCTTGTTTATATCTCCCCCATCCCTTCCCCCAGTGTAGGGTAGCATACCGGTCCTTCTAGACTGGTTAACATCCCTGCCTTTCCTTTCTCTCCTTCTCCTCCTCCTTGTTTAAAGTCACGATGTCTTGTATGTAAAGCGATGCGAGAAACAGACAAGGCAACCAGCACACACTTCAAGTTTTCGATTAACATACGAGGAAACCTAACATGCGATTCCTCTAATGTGGTATACCTACTCGAATGCAACGTGTGCAGTATGCAGTACATCGGACAAACAGAAACACCACTTAGGATTCGTTTCAATAATCACAGAGCCCATGCGAAATCAGCCCCAAGTCTACCTCTATCAAAACATCTCAACCTTCCCGACCATGCATTCGACAAACTATCAGTAACACTCTTAGAAACGGGATTTAAATCAAACCGAGAACGTGAACGAGAGTCATACCTCATCCACCGATTTAACACCCTCGAAAGAGGAATAAATGAGAATCCGCGTACACTTGCAGCAATTAAAGCATTAGAAAACAATAACGGCAATAATGACAATAATAACTGCAGAGTTCACGGCACTGCAGCTGCGACGGTCACTGGACAACTGAAAATACTTCCAAGTGTAACTACTTTCTAAGTACAGCTGTCATCTGTCGCTGTTTCTATCTTACTAACCAATCAATTGTGTCAAGCATGACATGTCCGACAGTACCCTTGTGCACAATCAGGAGCCCCCGACTGCGGAATCCAGGAGCGGGCCAAAATTGACATTGCGCCCGCTTGCTAGCCTTTGCGGCAATACGCGGTGGCCCCCCTTACGGGGACGAGACGTCAACGTGGCACTGAGTAGTTAAAGGCTTAACTTCTTAAAAAAGCTCCTTTTTCCCCACACCGCACCGCCGGAGCCACGAGGCGCTGCCTGGTCGGGAACAATACGTTAATGGAGGGAAGGATATGCAGGCCGCGGACATCTTAAAAGTGATCGTCGGAGGGGTGGAAGGGGGCGGCCGGAGAAAGGGGGACGTGTCTACCTCATGTTCTCACTGATTTTTTTCTTTTTTTTAGTTATTATTCCGCGTACCCTCACTCCTTTAAGATTGTATAAAGCTGAGCACCAACAAACTGTACCCTCATTCCTGATGAAGGCCAGACTCTGGCTGAAACGTCGAAATAAACAACGTTGTGACTTCTCACGGAGGATCTACTTGACTATATATATATCTATATATATATATATATATATATATATATATATATATATTTATATAAAAGCCCCCAAAATATAATCCAGAAAAAACGCTTCCAAAGCGCGGAATCGAACCACGGACCTCTCACTCGGCAGCGCGTAGTGCTAGCCACTACGCCACGGAACGCAGATCGTCCACGTAGCTAACGGCGAGCGTTATATAAACACCCTTTACCGCTGTCCGGACTCGGAGACGGCAGGCGCCTATAAGCGTTTCTTCATTACCATCGAGATGGCGCGAGGAGCGCGCTGGGCGAGGAGCACGCCGATGCACTTTGCCCTACAGGGCGTGGTCGCCTTCGTGCGCTTATCTCAAGGAAAGAAGGGGGGCGAGCGCGGGGTAGAGCGGGGGGTTGTATGTTTTGTGCTTTCCCCACGATGTCCGCGCTGAAGTCATAGAGCGTACGACCGTCACTTCGCTCGCTGCAGCGGCCGCGTTTGCGAAAGGAGCGCGCTGTTCAAACAGAAATAAGTAAGAACTGCGACGTTTAGTTCGCGCTCGTCGTGTGTATACCTGTTCGTTCGTTTCATGCGTCTCGCTTTATGTTTCAGCAGTGCGCTTCAAGTATCGAGCTGTGACGCTTGATAGTTCGCGCTCGTCCTGTGTGCGTTCTTTTCGTGCGTCCTTTGAGCTCGAGCGACGCGCTGACAATTTCGAGCTGCTTTCCGTTCTTCTCGTTACATTCCAATTTGTTGCTATCGCATTCATTGCTTCGCCGTTGCGGCGACACTGTGACTTTTTTAACACGAAAGTGTTTTATGCCGGGGTCCGCCACGGCTCTACTAACGCATTTCCGTCACGGATATGACGTTGTAAAATATAAAGACTAACATATGGCAAAGAAAAAAACTGTAAGAGAAAGTTCCGTCACCGGGAGTCAAACTTACGACCTCTCGATCGCCAGCGCGCAGCGCGAAACGACTCCGCCACAGACGGCATGTTCTCTGCTACGCTAACGGCGAACTATTTATGTACACCATTTGCCGGTGGCGGTACTCGTAGATCGGCGGTACAGCGTCTTTTCGTTATCACTAGCGAGATGGTGCGAAGGGCTCGAAGAGCGCGCTTTAAAAGTCGTCCCCCACGCGGATTAGCACGCGCCTCGACAGGCCGTGGTTGCTCGTGCGGGCGCTTATCTTGTGATCTCGGTGGTTTGTACGTCTTGCGCTCTACCTGCAAGTTTCCGTTGAGAGCACGAAGGTCACCTCGCTCACTGCAGCGGCCGCTTTTGCGAAAGGAGCGTGCCGTTCACACAGAAATAAGTTACAACTGTGACAGTTCGCGCTCATCCTATGTATGTTCGTTCCGCGCGTCCTTTCTGCTTGAGCAGCGCATTGCAAGTTTCGAGCGGCTTGCCGTTCTTCGCGCAACATTACAATTTGATGCTGTAGCATTCATTCCTTCGCGCTTGGGGCGAAAGAATGCACAATGAACGCTCAACTACGTCTGTGAAGACACGTTTCACTTTTGTGTTACTATACCAATTCCCATGACAGAGGGATCAGCCATGTTTTTTGTAAAGGAGCATTGTCGATACGAGCTGGATTTATAGGGACGCTGTATGTGACTATGCGAACCAAAATTTGGCCGTCCTATGTACGCAGCCCCCTACGCTTATGTGCCACAGGAACTGGGCAAACCCCCCAACTCTCCACTGGTTCACTAAAAATGAAGGAGAGCGGGTGCGAATGCGGCGCGAGTGCACAAATAATAAAATAGAAAGAAAGGCATGTCATTGGCTGCGTCATCAGTGATGTCGTGCTCTCAGTAAGAAACGCAAATACTTTAGCGAACCATCGATGTTAACCCAGTGATCAGCACCGGGGCCACACAATTCAGTTTGGCTGGTTAACCATCTTTACGGCACTGATTTTTTTAGGGTATAGTAAGACACCTTCGCTGTAAAAAAGTGTGGAAATGGTGAACTTGCACCTAAACTGCATGCTCGAGAGGGAACGTTTGTTTCTGCCAGCAATGCCGGCCAGCAGTGCCAGCAATGTTTGATGGGCCAGCAATGCCCTTTCAATCCTCAGCGCGAGGAAAGGTACGGGCGTATAAGGTGAGCTGTAAACATCGCGCAAATCGTTTCACGCATATACCGCACAGTTACAAAAAGCCCCCCAATTCGAAGCATCGTGTACCACAAGATCGGTGGATGTGAGCGAAAAACGCGAGCCGATCGGATGGTGTAGGTGACAGCCTTTTACGACAAGGCTCCACAGTGAGAGATCGCATCCTGGTTGCGCCCTGTCAGCAAGCGACAGTATTGTAGGGGTATCTGTCGAGGTGCTATCTCTCAGATTTTCATCTCTTCATGGACACGCGTACTTGCTCAAATGGGGCCCGCCTGGATTTTAGAGAAGATTTCTTTATTTCCGGGACGCCGAGTAAAATACCTCGGATCCTTATACGCGCCCATCGGACGACAGCTGTCACGCCTTTTTCAATTCAGAGCTGCTCGAGCGTGAAATCTCTTGGGCTCTGCAATAGTGAAAGTGCCTGCCAGTGCCCCGGTTGACAAGTACGACTACGCCATATCTTATTGAAGGGGAAAGTAAGGCGGCTCTTGCAAATGAAGCTCCTCTGAACGCGACGCGGAGTGGACTGGCCTTCGCTTACACGCTCTTTTTTTCTAATATCGTCTCCTATGTGTAGTAGATGGAATGCAGTTTCTTTGAATGCAATAGGATACTTCAAACTCGATCTACACTGCGTTCGACTAGAGTCTTTCGATAGCGTGCACTGTTGACGGAACTCGGGTTTCGGCTCCATATAGAGCCTGCCGCGGCACCCATAAGAATGCCGCAGTGTTGAAAGGTCACGTGATCAGCCGTTGCAGTGCGCTTTCTTTTATTGCGATAGCAATTATATGGACACTCTCGGCTGATTTTTGCCGTCACTGTCATGCCCCGGATATGTATATGTATGAAGTATATACATAAAAGGCACATAGAAAAATAAAGCAGAAACAAAAAATTCCGAAGCACCCGACCGGGGATTCCAACCATCGACCCCTCGCTTCCCAGCCCGCTGCATTAGACAACCCAACCATGCCCCACGCATGCGCCGGCGAAATAACGGCGAGCTATTTATACACACCATTTACCGCTGGTGGTAAGCAAATCTCGGAGGAGCTTGAGCGTGTTTTCTATCACACAGCGCTCCTAATTTTATTTCAGTTTGAAAACTGCCCTTGAGACGCGCACGCAAAAGTGGACCTTTTCTGTACCCACTCGGGATGTGGGAGAAGAAAAACAAAGAACACCGGGCACACCTTGCATCAGACGCCCCCGTGTGGCAAGAAACGCCGGGTGTACCTCTACGCGCCGCAGTTTAAAAGAAAAAACTATCTAAGAGCACCTTATTCTACATTGTCGACACTTGCAGACGCAACGCTTCTAATTTTCTTTCAATTTGAAAACTGCTCTTGAGACGCGCACGACAAAGTGGCCCTTTTCTGTACCCACTCGGGATGTGGAAGAAAAAAAAAATCACAGCATATCCACGGGGTGAATGATGATGAGTGGGGCGAAGCTACGGAGGGAATCATCTGTAAACCGTGAAACTCTTCCGTGAAATGCGCCCAGTACATAATATAAAGAGTGTGAAACATCGTGTATATATTAAACATCAAAACTTTTATTGTACTGTTGGTTTACGTGGTCCCTTCATTATCACTTGTGATCGGTGAAATGCAAGGAAGAAGTCCGCTCCCGAGCGAAAGAGCGCCAAGAGCGACCGCATTCCCCGCTCGCCCTGTGCGAATTAAAGGCAAGGCTAGAGGGAAGACAGGACGCGCGTTCCACGACGCGAGGTCGGTAGCATGCCCAACGAAAGCCAACGGAACGCGATCGTGCAAGTGCTCCGGCTTCGCATCGCCTCATGGTTCCATTTAGCGTCCCAAAACCAAATATATTGCTCAAGGTGTGCCTTGCGTTTTTCGTAGAAATAATTTCTTTATCATGTACATTAAGACGAAAAGTTGAAAGCTCACTAGAGTGTATCGCCCGCAAAGTATGTCTTTTAGTGTGATTTAACTCTCGTACGGCAGGGTCCTCGCGCCGTTGCCGGTCCACCTCGCCCGTTGACGATCGGGCGAGGTGGCTACATACACTACTACTACTACACTTTAAGAAAAACATCTGGCGTTCTTTCGTTCTGCTATTACAAAACATCTGGCGTCTTTCGTTGGTTTATTTCATCAATCAACGGCGTTTTGAACAAAATTTTTATTGTTTAATCACGCACAGGAGAAATCTCACCAGGCACTACCTTGGAGGTAAACAATGGCTGCTAATGGCAATGAGAGACAGAAGAAGTCGGCTTTTAGCTAACACTTACACTTCTACTTCTACTAACGTTTCCTACTGGAACATGCCAATGGCTGCTAATGGGGAATGAGAGACAGAAGAATTCGGCTTTTAGTTAACGCGCACGCTGCGAATTTTTTATTGTTCAACAACGCACAGGAGAAATCTCCCACCGGCACCATCTTGGAGGTCAAAGCGTAAGACTTGTTACGGACTACTACGACCACGACGACTACGAGGGACGAACGGGTGCCGCCTTAAGGAGCTTCGCCCCTAAAACAAAGACCGGGCACACCTTGCATCAGACGCCCCCGTGTGGCACGAAACGCAGGAGGTCACTCCACGCGCCGCAGTTTAAAAGGAAAAGAAATATCTAAGAGCACCTTGTTCTCCATTGTCGGCACTTGCAGCGCGTTGCTCAAGCACAAAGACATAACTCTGACAGGTGCTGCAAGTATCGAGCTTCTTCTCGTTCTTCGTGTGACATTCCAATTTCTTGCTATCGCATTCATTGCTTCGCCCTTGCGGCGAAACTGCGACTTTTTTTTTCGTTGCAATGCAGACTTGCCCTTAATGCGTAATGCTTGGTGTGTACGTCTGTACGTGTGCTGAAAGGCCTCTGCTGTGTAACAACTGAAGCAGTGTTTTGTGGGAAGTGTTGGTCGTGTACCCAGTGATCATAGCTCGTCGTGACACTGTAGGCCTACTTTCAGTAGATGTCCGTTCTTTTTTGTTTTACTTTGATACAAAACAACATCCTCATCATCCTGTTCCCTGCAGCTGGAACTGCACATCGGCAGGCAGCACTAGTACGGTGTTGCCACACGAGAATGCTACTGCCATTGCACTGCACCAATTTATTTAGAAATCGATTCTTGTCGCTGAAAGTAATCGCAGCACGAAAATGGGCTCTCAAACTTGCAGCATGCGCCTGCTGCCAAAGCGCTTTTACTCCTAAAAAAGGTGCCCTGACTTGAAAGATGGCGTCAGGGCGCGGCAACCTTGTGTAGCTTATGAAGCCTTCCCATGGCGTGACGCCGAAGTCTCGTTACTGGAAGAACTATCGAAGGTCCCTGGTTTGGCTCACTCATTTTGAGCACATTTACGCAGTAACTCTAGCATGTCAGAATAGAGCATGTTTATTTGGATTGCACACTTTAAGAAAAAAATAAAAACAAGTAATTTGACTCCTTTTTTTAGAGTTCTGGCTTGCCACGTATATGACCCTCTTTAAAGAGGCCCGTGAACTCTCTTTTGGGGTCATTATACTCTCTTCGGAGAGTCATGTCACCCACAAGAGAGTTAACGTACCTCTTTAAGGAGAGTCATATACGTGGCAAGCCAGGACTACCCGAAAGGAGTCGCGCATACTCTTTTTTTTTCTTAAGAGTGCACATGATATTTTCGCCTGAATAGTCCAGCCTTTACAATGTCCTTCGCTGGAGGGCTAGCATACACACGAGCGTACGGGTATTTTCTCGTTCTCTAGACTTGCAGGTCACCCGAGGGTCCATATCATTGTGCAAATAAATATGATTATTATCATTATATTTATTTCATTTTGACAGCGAAGTTGTTCAGCGAATCGTTCCTTGTTCACCCCGTGGCAAAAAACGGTCATCATCACAAACGGGTATTTTCCATCGAAATTGGGTAAATCCCACTACACACAACTTCCACTAAAAAGGAAGAAGGCAACAGTTAGCCCAACAAATGGCTGCGAAGCGACGGCGGCGAGCCGAAGACCCCGAGTGCGTACAACGACAGAATACTATAGGTAACACGAAAGGCAACGGCGGCTGCGAGACGACTCCGAAGCGATGGAAGGCCGACGCCATGACGACGTACCCGTAGATCTATGACAGGTGCTCACGCTCGGTTTCAGCGCGAGGTTCTGTCTATGGAGTTTAGACATCTGTGTCGTGTTTGTGACTGTCAGCGGTTTAACTCGAACCTCTCTGCGCCGAGAATCTACGTAGAAACAATTTAGCATCACCTAGCTAAAGCCTACACTCTTAAAAAAATGGAGTGACCCTCTCTCCTTTAAGGGAGAAACGGCGATGTCCCCAATGTTCGTCTTCAAATGGAGAAACCGTTCCTCCCTTTTCGATGGAGAAACCGTCAAAATCAAGATGGCATACGCCAAGCCCGTGAAGCGAGCACTAGATTTAGGCCTAGCGAGTGCATCGATTCTGGACTGATAAAGAGTATGCGGCACTGGAAATCACAAAAAACGGTCCCGCTGAGCTTAATATCGAACGCTATGACAATAAAATCAAGCAGACAAACCTGTAGTGATGAACACCTCGCGAAACAGAACGACGGAACTCGTACGTTTCGATCGGCCAGCGAGACGGCGTTCACTTTAAAGAGACGGATACTGCAAAGGGGCTCTCACCCGGAGACTGTACGTTAGGCTTGCTGTCTTTATTTGTCGAAGCGTCACACGGTGTAGCGACGTTATCCACGCGTTTGTGCCTCCAAAATGTACATTCTGTAGCATCAAAACAATCCCGGCGCAGCAGAGCATAGTTTCGATAGATAGATGTTCAACTTCATATAAGTAGGTGGAGCTGTGAGAGCGCCGCGGCCGTGAAGTAGGGGGTAGCTGGCGCCATCTAGAGGGATTAACCAATACTAAAAAAAAAGTTGTTTCTGACTGAGGCGGCGTACGTTGATACTGCACACGGTATTTCGCGGAGGTAAGCCCATTCATGGATTACTCAAGGACACCGGAAAGTTGATACAGCTTTTATTAATACGCACACGTTCACTAGGCAGACACGTAGTACGCACATTGAAATTCAATACATACACAATTCATTCGCATGTAATAAAACCGACAACACGAACAATTCACTACAGACGCATACGTACAGACGTTTATACATACCCCTCTATGAAGCGCTGGCCCTTATATAGTCACTGAATTACAGTGGACCATGGTGGCACAAAGATGCGTCATTTTTCTTCAACTCTTTATGATTTCATGGCTGCGTCACAATATACGCCGGCATTATTAAATAGTAGCTATGGCTTGGCCAAGCGCACCAGTTAATCTAAAGCCGCATAATAATGAACAATATAATTACAGAGTTGATTAAGTTAGTGCGAAAACGACCATATTGAGAACCGTTCAAACCATTCCGACGACATCTTGAAGTAGCGCCATCTTCCGACAGCGGCCACAGATGAAATTTCGCTCTCTGATTTCTTTATTTTCAATAGTTACTGTGTGAGGGCGTAACATGGTAACATCGGCAACATGCAGTTCAGATTCCGTCGCCTTCGTCGCGTCGACTTCGTTGAGTGGTTTCGCGTTGACATCTGTTCACATTCTATTTATGCGTTGACCACAAGTATGACGATGGGCCATGGATTTGTTCAACTGCTAGCCCTTCAGGGACAATGCTTCTGATGCGGTACGGCCGTCTCATTTGTGGATACGTACGTTACAACGCGGGTCTTGCGAAGAAACAAGACAAGTTGGCCTCGCACCGGACGGTGGTCTTTCGAGAGCGATGTCAGTGGCTCTTGGCGTCGCGGCAGCTCGATTACTTGAGTAGAGAAACTGGCGCTACACCGCGCGAATTATGGAAAAGAACGCTACCCACACTACGTGTTCTGTAATATTTCAGTACGCTGTACCTACATGCTGCTCTGCTACTGTTACGTCACGGTATTCGCCTGGCGTGTGAAATTGCGGTCATTGTGCGACAACTGTGTAGTTGTCGTTGTGGGGGTGGTTAGTCTTGCGTTGGATTTGGAATACTCTTTTCACAAAGGTGAGTGAGAGTGATTACCTACTGTGCACAGCTGTCATTAGAAGCGCATTTTGTGTTGAGTTTCGCACGCCAAAGCAAAATCCTGAGAACGAGAATACATACTGCACGCGTGCATAAGTCCGTCCTAATTCTCAGTGATGGCATGCGTATTCCAAAACGCATGTGATTGAGAATTTTGGCTTAATTGACAGAAGTCATTGACCTGTTTTTCAGATATGTGCAATTATGATGCAGGTTAACGTTAAAATGCGGCCACGGCGGCCACATTTCAATGAGGGCGAAAGGCAAAGAATATCCATGTGCTTATGTTCGGGTGCACGTTAAAGAATCCCAGTTGATGGAAATTAATCCGTAGTCCCAAACTACGGCGTGCCTCATAATCATACGGTGGTTTCGACACGTCAGACTCCAGCAATTATATGTTATCGTACTTTCACGCATGCACTGTCCAGTGGTATCCCGTTTGCTAAAATGTTGTAAAAATTAACCTTCATGCTTCTTTATATTGCTTGTTGTATTGATAAGTGGTATAAATGCTGTGTGAAACTAAAAACGCGTGCTCTAGCCAAGAATGTTAACGCCGAAAAAAATTGAATTATTGGTGTACAGTCTAAGGTGTTCATTAAAACAAGACTGTTTTGTGAAGCGGGACTTACTGTAATCATGACAAGCAGATCGTGCGCAAACGTATACAAACAACACGAGACACACGGAAGTATGCGGCGCATCGCGAACACGCCGAGCCTATGTATAAAAAAAAACGAAAAAAAAAAAAACGCCACACACGTTACTCAACACATAGAACAAAAAGAATGAACGTCACTCGTGTGTTCCTCGCATCAATCCTAGGTACAAGTAATTGCACGCGACTGGCCGAGATCGGTAGCACTGGTCTGAGGCTGCCGAGTGAGCGCGAAAGGGCGGCTGCTCTCCGCAGCACGGAATGACGGAATCACGATTTAACTCGGCGTGCGCATGCGCGCGCGCGCAAGTCACGTGGTTGAGGAGAAAAGTTTCTCCCTTGGCGCTTGCCGCAAGAGGGCGCGACGAGTATATCGTCCGCAAAGGAGAAAGTCGCGGCTCCGAAGGAGGAACGGAGCCCGTTGCTCCATTCTCGCTCCCTTTTTTTAGAGTGTAGCAACGACCGAGAAGCAATCACATTATTCTCCAGAATCGTCCAGTTTCGCCGTTTCAAGCCTTGCACGGCTTAGTGCAAGCTTCGCCAGATTGTTTTTTTAATTTCAAATTTATGCCGGTCTTACTCTGATTCATTCTAACTTCACTTTGAATGTTCTTCTATAAGGATGCTACTTGGGCCCGTTGATGTGCCGTTAACACATGTAAAGTTGCGCGCAAAGGATAAGGAGGACAGCAAAACACAAAGATATGTACGCGTGTTCTGTTTAGTTTTATTTATGGAGCTTAATTTTTCTTGTATACAAGTAGCTCCTTCCCAGTTATCTAGGTAACGTTGGTGAAACACTAACCTGAGCGCGCTTATTATTTATTACATTGCGGCACGGAAAACGTCGTTTTATTTAAAAAGCTCTAACGCCCATTCCTCTATTAACCAGCTTTCACAAATTCGCACCTAACAACCACGGTACGACGCTTGCGCAACTTGCCAAGCGGTATTCAAGGTGGAAGATGGCGGAGCAGCGGAGTTGGCAGGCAGCAGCTTGAATATGCCAAGTGGAACGTGAGGATCTTTTAAGAGGTTCTCAGGTCCTACTAGAGCATATGATTTCGCGCATGGGAAAGCAGTTGCTTTCTAAGTACAGAACTTAGTCCAAAGCCTGAACGTGTTCAAGACAAAAATATAGGCAGACGCTCGCACTAGACCTCTCGTAAACGGCTTGGCATTGTCGGAGCAGGAGAATTAGAAGCTTAACCTTGTTAACCCGGAGGAATGGGGACTTAGCGCATATTCATTTGCATCCAGTGCCACAACCTTTAAGTGTTCACGGTGCGTCGCGAATTAAGCGTCTACGCTCTTGAGTACTCAGCGTTGCTCCAATTAAGGCCTCAGTAGAAGCGACAGAAGGCCGGCGTCATTGTGCGAAGCCGCGAATAATTATAAATTCTAAAATGAACTCGATCCTTGACCGTGGAACATGACAACAACACGCGCGGACGGCGTTATACTTTAAGTTGAGCTATGGGGAGCATCTTCCTTCGTTAGCTGCGAGTCCTCAATCTCGTAATTTACATGATGGTTTCGAATCGCTGCTATTTGGCCACCTCCGCTGCTTCATTTACAAGCTTTGGCCAGAACACGTGTTCCTATCCAGTCTTGTCAGAAGCAGCCACGGGCTTTTACGCACCTATGCATTTGGGTACCTAGGACTTCCCTGAAAACACAGAAGCTTAAACAGATTTTGCGCGTTAAAAAAAGTATTAACTGTCTCATTAAACTTGAGATGAGGATTCATAAAATCTGCATCCTCGCAGCGTGCCGGTTCCATCCGTTCTAGTTAAGTATCAGATGAACCTGTTGACAGAACACCGGGGGGTATTGAGGGGTTTATTTTTATTCCAACGAAGCATGCTATGTTGGGCAATACACAAGCGAAATAGTGCAACGTTATATTGCTCACGCAGGAGAAGACTCTCTTACTCAAATATCTCAGAGATGCACGCTGATGATTGGAATGGCTATGCAAAAGAGATGCTGTCGTGTGCCGCGGTCGCACAGCGGCTGACGGAGAAACACGGCACGAAGGGCTTTCTTGCTCCAGTTGAGAGTTCGTCACGCGATCCATCGTCCCACTCATCTGCCTGTGAAAGCTTCGATATACGTTACGCTCCCAAACCACTCGGTTTGATAGAACAGAGCCTATCTACTACACAGGGACGGGGATGCGACAACTCGATTACTGGGAGTGCACTCTTTCTTCGCTGCAGCGTTGGACCGATTGACAGGCGTGCCGCAGCCGGAGAAGACAGGCTGGAAGAAAAAAAAACAAAGAAGAAGGACACAGACGACACTCGATCCGACGTCATCCGACGAAGTGGTTTGGAGGAAGACGAAGTGCCTAACTCTCACTGCCGAGAGCACTACGTTGAGTATGTCGATGAAGATGGCTTCACTCGTGTCTTCGAAAACGATCCTCGTGCTTCAACGAAAATAAAAGTTGGAGGTGGTCCTATAATCCTTTACTTAGGTGTCGGGTTGCTGCACTCGCGCATCGGCGTTCGTGTTCTCTGGTATATTTCTCGGGCTAACTTTCGGTTTTGCCGCACTGCCGAAGCGGATCTCGGAAGCCACGGAGAAGAAAGCTCGTGGTTGAGACCTGCTCTGCCAGGTGGCGCAACTGTCCCAGCTGCTCACAAGAAAAACTTTTGCTCTTTCAATGAACTCATTAATTGAACCTATTGATTTATAATATACATTTACTCGGTCCCCTCTGTAATGCCAATGACCTTGAATGTATCATTAAATGAAATGAAACCGAAGTGTGATCAGCTCTATCGATATTTTATGTGTCTATGAAACCGTGAAGAATCGGCATTTTGCTCGCCACCAGAAAGGGACACTGGATAGACTAAGTTCAAGGCAGAAATATAGAAAGGTAATCCGAGTTAGCGTAATAAAGAACAGCGAGGAAAACAACTTCATGCAAAAAATCGTGGCGCTTTCATTCTTTTGGCATTGGTGGCGTGATAAGTTTTATCCATTAGCCGGTCTGCGAAACGCTTTGAGTCTGAAAACGCGAAGCAAGTACAGCGTGCAATGAAACAGGCAGTTCCCTGGCAAGCCGGTTGCCAGGGAACTGCCCGCGAATGTCTCGCGTATGCGAAATGAAATTTATTCCGAGCTGCACGGCTAAAGGAAGGAAGAATCGGCGAGAAATCGCGACAGTATACGATTGCGAGGGAGGAACCCTAGTTCCTGCGTAGTCGCCCACCATTTTTCTTTTACCACGAAAAGAAAGAAGATTAGGTTATGGCAAAAGGTGTTTTGAGCCCCGGGGCCCTTAGTCATATTTTTTTTTCTTCTCAGGCGAAACTTTGATCCGGAATCGAATTTACTCGACAAAGCTTCTGCAACTGATGGAACAGGTCTTCTGGGGATAAGTTAAGAAAAAGAAAGCAACGGATATTTCAAAGTGAAGAAAATATACGGGCGTTGCGTTCCAGCCGCGTATGCCCTGATATTTGTCACGGACTAACGTATAGAGAGATGAGGGAGGGAAAATGGGATGCAGAAATGGATATATAGGAAGGGGGAGCGTACGTTTACGAAGTATAGTTGAAGCCGAAGCATGTGTCCGAAAAGTACAACGTAATAGAGGTTTGGTTTTGCAGAGCAGTCAGAAATCCAGGTAGTGCGGAAGCGTTGAAAGACTTAGAACTGTATGGAATTTCATCCCATAGTTATATCCTACTTTTTAAATTTATATAAGGAGAGATCGGTGCCAATATATGGCGCCAGATACACCTCTTCTCTCGCAGAATAGTTGCCGTCGCAATGCAGCGAACAAACACGAAACTATGAAAATAGACGCAGGGACGAACACTCCCGTACTTAGACCCAGTTCTTCAACACAAAACAAGTGTCCACTCAACAGAAAATATTACAGAACACAAATATCCAAGGAAACTAAATATCCACGTATAACACAAACAATCGCCAAGATCTTGTCACAGCAATCGTTAGGCGCTTAGAAATCGCCTCTTAAGTGCCGCGCTCTAACCGCAGAAACAAATGCTGCACAAACACACACTGCGTAACGAAAAAATAGAAGAAATGATCATGCCTGGGGGCATTTGGAATTTTGAAGATATTTGGAAAAGGAACTGAGCACCGCTTCGCGTCGCTGTTCCTCATATGTGGTCTGTCTCATATGTCCACTCTGTCAACCTTTCACGAAGTTCTTATGCCTTAAGCGCTGAGAAGTACGCTACCGTAGCCATTGGGGAACAACTTTTCATCACGACGAACTGTTTACCTTACGTACCACTTTATTTATTACTGCCGGGCACTTATCCCACTTTTCTGAAAGGCACGCACTGCCTTCAATTCATCTGGCCCGTTGCACCGCCTGAACCTCGGGGGCGTCGTTAGAGAGAGGTCCACGGAGGAGTCTAAACGAGCCGAGTACATTTCGGAACCGCGACTTTGTAGCGAGTTTGCTACAAAAAAAAAAGTGCGACAAAGAGACAAAGTCCAGCGTCTTTACGACTGCGCGCCAAGCAGCAATCGGTGTCCCAAAGCGGTGCCAGCGGCACTTGGTGTAGGCGTGAAGCCGACCCGTTTCCATTAGCGTCAAGTGTGAACGTGACGCTCCGGGGCTCCTAAAACAGTGCCTGCACGCCCACCCAGGCCAGTTCTTCGAATGGACGCAGCCGACAAAAAGACGTTCGTGCAACGAGACGACCACAGATGACGTCAGCGTCCACATTGGGCCGTCGCGAGAGCTGTTCGTTATGGCTTGCTTCCAGTGAGCCCCGTTTGACTCAGTCGTTGTATCGTTCGTACTCTTGCTTCTTTTTACCTATCACCGAACCAACGACAGGGCCTCTACGTTGCGCCTTCGTTATTGCGTGGCTCCGGTGATAAATTACCGAGCTGTCTCCATTGGTATATATGTTGCCATCGGTCTCCCATCTATACCGCAATTCGTTCGCCATTTTGCACGTAAGCGTGGATATAGTAACAGAGTAACGTTTCTTGCGCGCCCTTTTACCTAACCGATGTATACCGCTACCGCGTTTAGAAGCGCCCACCGTCTTCTAAGATAAACGTGTGGCTTGGTAGCTGTCGATCTATATAGTGAAGAACAAGCTTGCTATGCAGTTTTGAAGAAAAAATACGCAGGGGAGGGGCATTTCCAAAACCAAAGGCAGAAACTGCGCGCTATGCTATTCTAGTTGTATCGTTCCCAAGCAATATTCCCCGCCTATGGAGGAGGGAGAAATGAAGATAAAAGAAAAGAAAAGAGGTCCCATTTCAGCCATTTTTTTCAGGCCAGATGCCGTTGTTAATACACACACTGTGTGGGTACGCAGGTCGTTTTTACAGTAAGCGGATCAGGACGGGCGCTGTGCAAGGAAGCGGATTAGTAATAGGCAATTATCACGAAGGATAAGCTGTGTAAATTTAGCCCTTATGCATGCAAGAAAATGAGTCTCATTCCCGCAAGTAACTTTGCCAGCGTTTTGGGCATGAAATGTGGAGATATTGTCTGGTAGGAACGTCAAATTCAAACAATAGCTTTGTCGTTGCCGATCATTACAAAAGTTTTTCCCCCAGTAATCAACAGAGTGTCAACGCACGCTGATGCCGTCATTGCCGGAGAGGCGAAAGTATCTTACTGTTAACTCTATGCCATTCAATAACTAATATTGTTTTAGGAGCTTGCTCGCCAAGCTTCTTATGCTCGCGCCTTGTCCGTGCCCGTCGGCGTGTACGGCGTGTACACTAACTACATCTCATTGTCCGCCAGCCAGGAGCACAGCTGCGCTCTCTCCGGTGATTTAAAGAATGCTCACTAGATGGCGCGCCGCCGCTCAAGGCGGCACACACCACGCTCGGCGCAAGCTCTAGTTAGGTGACTGCTCGAGGGCCGCGCCTCTCGTTTGGCTCGCTTCCTTTCTCTTCGCCAGGGAGCTCACTAAGTGAACACTCTTCGTTGCCGTTCTGCAGCATGAACACCCCAGCCAAAGCAGCAGCGCAACGGACTCGCAACGCAGCAGCAGCTCGGGAAGATCTCGCGTTGCCAATAACCAGCCACAGCCATAACGCGGAGCACGCCGCTGTGAAGCTCTCATTCGGGATAGTAGTCATGGCCATGTACTTGTCACCGAACTTGTCACAAGGAGACGTCGCCAAGTACATCGAGAAAGGCAATGCATCGATACAGCACCGAGTTCAAACGCGGTCCCTTCGTACTCGTCGGAGATCTGAACGTTGACATCATGCAAAGCGATTGGCTAGTCCAACACATGATGTCATGTTACGCTCTCCGATGCGTATCGTACGACTGCAAATCGTCCCACCACCATCAGGGGCATCTGTATCGATGTTGTTTTCTCGAACTTTCCATTGCGTCCCGTCATCGATGATCCCTTGGCAACATACTTTACTGATCGTAAGGCAATCATCTTTACAGGGAAACGAGTCCCCAAGCTCATCGAGGGACGCCCTTCTTGTACTTTGTAAAAGAACTATTTCTTGTGTATATGTAATGCATATAGTTCATCCATCATAAAGCAATCATCTTTAAAGGGAAATCAGTCCCCGAACTCATCGAGGGACGCCCTTCTTGAACTTGGTAAAACAGCATCTCTTGTGTGTATATAATGTTTATAGTTCATCCAAATGTACATATACTTCATCAAAATGTATATAGTGCATCGAACCGTAAATTAATAAACATTGTGTATGTAATGCATATATAACAACGTTGTCACGTCTATATATGATAGTAGAGGAATGTGTACGGAGCATTCGCGCATTACCCGATCATCTCGGAGCAAGCTCCTCTAACATCATTCAGTTCGTGGATATTGCGGTGATTTTTTTTTTTTTATTATTGAAATAAAGAAATAAATGAAGGAGTTGTTGCCATTTCTTGGCAATGGCTACCCCTTTCCACTCGGTTGATAGGAAAGAAAATAAAAAGATGGCTGATCCCTCCGTCATAGCAATCGGTATAACACGAAAGTGAAACGTGTCGTCACAGAAGCAGTTGATTGTTTATAGTGCATTTCTATATGAGAGCTTGTACAATGTCTACTGTAATTGTTTCGCAGATATAGCACCGCTTGATGTGGACGCATTCACGTTGACGCCTAGTGGCACATCTCCGTACCTGACGACTAACGCCCATGATCCCAATTTAACCCTTGCGGAAGCTGAACTTCTTAACATACGCGTGGACACCGCATATAGTGAATCCCGCACAAAGATGGCATCAACAAGCAGGTAATAATCACTGAGATGCACTCCTTCAAAGCGCCGTGAAACGCCACAGTGCGAGCGGGGAACGTGGTGCGACAGCCAGGCGAGCGTCGGAGAGCTATTTTTGGATATGGATGGGATGCTATGAGCGAGGCTTGGGTTAAAGCTGCCACCTTACGGTGTGTTAAAGCGTTGACGAAATTACACTTCTGTTGGAAATGCGCTAAATGAGACAGTCGTAGCAACGGCGGTATTTTTTTTTCTTTGTCGAGCCTGGTAGCACACATGCTACCGCCCCGTTATAAAGGGGACGCCCATAGCATCCATCCGTCCATCCATCCATCCATCCATCCATCCATCCATCCATCCATCCATCCATCCATCCATCCATCCATCCATCCATCCATCCATCCATCCATCCATCCATCCAAGAGCATTGTGAGAGGAAAGTGTGAAAGATAAAAGGCGCGTTCATGCAGCTTCCGTAATGTTTGGCGGTAGCTCAGTGGGCTAAACGCCCGCCAGCCACTATTGCGAACCGAGAGGTCATGGGTACGACTCCCGTCAGCGGAACTTTCGTTTTTTTCTTTGCCATCTGATGGCGTTCATTTTGCTGACGTATTTCCGTGACGGAAATATGTCATGAAAGTCTTGGTGGACCCCGGCATAAAACACTTTCGTGTTAAACAAAATAATTAAAGAAAGCCAGGAAACAAACACAATATGTAAATGCATATGTACAGTCCTACATTTGGTGAGTTCAGTAGTTCTCCTTTTAACAGAGCACACATACAAGCGCGATGCACACTTTCGATGAGGTTCGCTCAATACTCATCACAAATATTAGTGTCTTCATAAAAACAACAACAAAACAAATAAACAAGAAAACGTTGAAGCACATTCATTGCTTTGTTATTTTACCACAATGGCCATGAGTCCTAGCATTTTCGGTAATGAGAACGTTCTCTCTGAGTGCAACAAGTAGTGATGCAAAACTATCGGTAAATTGACTATCGATAGTATCGATAGTATCGATAGCTTTTTTGAAACTATCGATAGTGTAAACAAACTATCGATAGTACTACTATCGATAAACGATCGATAGTCGAATCGGTAGTACCATTGGTAATATTACTAGCGATATTACTGCCACGCGTGTTTATTGCTTTGTTTTGACGTATTCGGGTTTCACCCACAGACTGTTAGATGTGTTTGACGCAGACCGCGCCGCAATGTTTGAGAAGCTTCGCGACTGTTTGACATTTTAAGATTACGCGCCGGACGCGAATATTCAAGTTTATTCGAGAGCTTACGCGAGCACCAGCGATAACGCTGGAAGGTTTGATGACTGATGTATAAAAGACGAAGCGTTCCACCGGTTATCAGATTACTCGACGGCCGGCGACTTTTCTTGCCGCAATCAGTGCGCAGCGTGTATCTCTTGTTTTCTGGGCACAAGTTCGACCAACAAAAGAGCTTCGTATTTCACAGTCTTGCTGCAGAATTCTTCACTGTCACAACCACGTGACAAACTATCCATAGTGGTGCGAATCACGATGGTGTTGCTGGCTGGCCAAATTGCCAAAATATTCGCGATAGCCTACTATCAGCTTCGCTTAAGTTATGAGGAAATTTTTATGAAGAGAAATTATTTGCGCAGTGAAAATGGCGGCATATGTCCATCAATAAATTAATATTTAAAAGCAACCAGTAACATCTTACAATTACCAAACTTAGTTCTTGATAATTTTTTTATTTTGAAATAATCAAATGCAATATAAAACTCAAGCCGCGCAGTTCTACCCCATGTAACGGCTTCCTTTCCACTACAGCCTGCTCCTCAGGCTCCACTATGTACCACGCGCGCGGGGATGGATGGATGGATGAATAAACATTATTTAGGTCCCTCGGAACGCGCCCTAGCACGTTGCGGGCCGCTCCCACGTCGGAACAGAAAGGCCAAGTCTCTCTGCTGCGTCGCGGGCCCGTTGGACTGCCCATAGTTGTGCTTCGAGTCCGGAGCTTGTAATGGCATCTTCCCATTTTGACTGCGCGCGGGGAACCAAATTTATTAGATGCGAAGCAGCTTTTGCTCGGGGCTGTGTCCGTAGGTCCGTAGTTCCATTGGCGACCGTCCGCTTTCTACCACCTAGCATAGCCATCAGAGTGCGCGCTTGCGCCAAGGAGAAGTCTTCCTCCTCTTGTTCTTCGACTGCCTTGACGATGATACGTGCAGGGCACTTTAGGGGCCCGGGCTGCCGTATGCTGTCCTAGCTTGGCGTAACGCAGACAAAACCTCGTGTGCTGGCTCGCGCTAGCGCGTTCGGGCCTGTGTAAGGGGCTGGGTAAGACGCTGTGGCCTCTCCCCCTTACACTCTCTCAGCAATCGTGTGATGGCGTCGGGGAACGAGATTCTGCGATGAATCCGCGTGGCGTTCTTCAACAAGAGTTCGAGAGGAGTAACAGCAACAGCAACTATACTATACAGTGATTTCATAGTGTGCTCCACTTGCAGGACGCGTTAACATCGGGCAAGGTGCCCGTGATGAAAGGAACTTTAAGTCGACCCATGCGCTGCTTCGCATCCCCACATGGTTTTCTTTAGTGAAAGATGATGTAATTTTTTTTTCTGCAATGAGTTCGCGCTTTTGATTTTAAACTATCGATATTACTTACTATCGATAGCACTATCGACAGCATGTTTTACCATCGATAGTTCGATAGTGACTCAACTATCGATAGTACCATCGATAGTTCTGCATCACTAGCAGCAAGTCAAGTTCCTGTGGATATGGATATGGGTATGTATTGTGGTTAAAATCTTCATAAAGTATTGCAGAAAAAGTTTCCCACCTGCAATATCAATATTTATACAATGTCAGGCCAGTACTCATACTTACAAAAGCCATTAATTAGTGATTAGCGATCTTGACTTCCATATATGATGTGTTGCATCATGAAGTGAACTGAAGTAATTTTAGGGGCGAGGCTCCTTAGGGTGTGGGTCGTTCCCTCCTCTGTAGTAGTAGCAGTAGTATGTGTGTAGCCAGCTCTAGTTTAATGAATTGCTCACTAGATGGCGTTTCATGCATTTCTTAGAGCTCTAGTTTAATGAGTTGCTCACTAGATGGCGTTTCATGTATTTCTTAGAGTTGCTGTTTAAAGAGGACAGATGGCGCTTGTATAATACGAATGGCGCATGCCATTGGATGCCTGCGATCGTAAAAGGCGCTCGCCCTTGGCGCGCTTTCTCTTTCGCACGGGAGTAAACACTTTCCCTGCATTTCACCGATCACAAAGCGGTGATAATGAAGGGACCTCGTAAACCAACAGTACAATAAAAGTTTGACGTTTAATATATACACGGTGTTTCACACTCTATATATGGTGTACTGGGCGAATTTCACGGAAGAGTTTCACGGTTTACCGATGATTCCCTCCGGAGCTTCGCCCCACTCATCATCATTGACCCCGTGGATATGCTGTGATTTTTTTTTTGCACATTGATGCGCTGGTTATTGGTGAGTGTGGGTCTTCCGTCATAGAACAGTGATTAGCTGGAGTCATACAGAACAGCACGTCGAACTTTTCGTCAAACCGGGTAGTGAATCTCTTAAAGGGGCCCTGCAACACTTTTCGAGCATGCTCAAAAAGCGCTGCCGATCGGTAGTCGAGGCTCCCGAGAACACGCGAGCCAAATATTATAGCGATGCGCACGGCCTGGAATTTACAATAAATTCTCAAAGTCAGCTGAAAATCGCTCCCTCTTCTCTCGACAAATGATGTATTAGTCCGCAAAATATGACGCGATTGTCGGCAGTTCCACCATTGGCTGATGTTATAATCACGATAACACCCTCATTATTACTTTCGTTGTTAATTTTGAGTTCAATAAGTAGATAATATGTATGTTTATATTCTGTTATCGCGTTAAAAACACCGAACAAACATTAATATTAGCACTTCCGGTCTCACCGACAGCTCGTCTGCTCGTAGTTGCGTGGTTCCGTTTTCTTCGCCATGCGCAGTGCCGAAATCGTGAATATTTCTGTGCTTTTGACCATCGCCGGTTGCCGTTGAGAGTGGCAGCCGTTCGAGTGTTGCCTCGTCAGCTGGGAACTGCATCGTCGGCACGTTCTCACGACCGACCGAGGCAGCCGTGCAGCATGTCTCCGATAACAATGCTGGCGTCCGGTAATGGCGGCGCTTCGGGGTCGTCTGCCAGTGCCGTCTTACGAGGCGGTGTATCGGAGTATGGGCCGAAACCGATCTCAGCTGTCATTCGTTCCAAACGAGCGCGCAGGTTTGCTTCCATGGTTGGCAAAGCGATGAAAACACTACGGCGTTCGAGGTGCACACCCAACATTACCAAACCGACGCGCATATTTCAAGCACGCGCGATACACAGTGCGATCGACTCCGCTCGACGATAATGACGCAAGCCGACCGGAAGTGGCGGCACAGACCACGTGGTTGCGCCCAGACGTCAGAGAGAAAAAAATGAAGAGAAAATTTCCGCCGGCGCTCTTGGGCGGACCCTCGCTCGTCTGCGCTCCCCTCCTCGACTCGCTGCCTAGCTCTCCGCGCGCTCGCGGCGTTGAGTTGAGGGAGAAAGCTGCGGAACGTGATCTCTATAATTTGGTAACACCACTTAGACTTGACGGATTCGAAAAATTTTTGCGGCATATGACTCGTGAATAGTATACGTTAATAATGAGACTATTCCAATATAACTAAGAAAGGTGTTGCAGGGCCCCTTTAAAAGTACAATCATTTGATGCGAGGGATCTTATGGCGGAGTTCAATCCGGTGGTGGTGGTGCTGTGCGGCGTGACCACCCTTACTGCGCATCACCTCCCCCTTCTATCCTCTCCTACGCTCCCCCCCCCCCCCCCCCCACTCGCGTGCCTCATTCTCTTCTGCGCAACGCCGCAATGAGCGCCAGCGCATGTGCGTCCCCTCTCCCTCTCTCTTTCCTCTCCTACGTACCCGCCCCCCTCTCGCACGCCTGTCGACCGCGTTCCCCGCTCACCCTGTGAGAATTAACGGCCAGGCTAGAGGGAAGACACGACGCGCGTATAGCGTCCTCTTCGCTTCCACTACGCCGAGTTCGTGATGCTCGAGGTCGGTAGATGCCGGTTCCTCTTCGCGTTCCACGACGCGAGGTCGGTCGCATGCTCGAGGTCGGTAGCATGCCCAACGAACGCCAAAGGAACGCGATCGTGCAAGTGCTCCGGCTTCGCATCGCCTCATGGTCCCCTTTAGCGGGAGATGATGTAATTTTTTTATTATAGTGTCTGTACTTAAGTGTATTACACTGTTCTTTTTGTTGGAACTTAATTACACCAACATTCAGTGCTATGTTCAAAATTTTATAATGTCCTCACTGATGAGAAATAATCGACAGCATATTGCATCTCCATATGAAGATACTGTGACTGAAAGGGATGCAATTTATCGAGGGCACGCACCTTTTACTATAGCTGTACTGCTTCTCTGGAATAGTTTTCTCCGGTAGGCTAGAACGTGAATTACGACGCATGTGCGGACAACATCACAGGCATAACAAGTAGTCTGCATGGAAAAGCGAGCAGAGCTATGCCTCTCTCATCGCGATGGTTAAGGCCATAAAAGAGTTCCCTCAGATCACTGCTGCAATCGGGCGTTATGGAAGAGCGGCCGACAGAATCAGGGCAGGCGGCCCGACGGCGCGTGCACCATCTTTCAGGCTTATGGTTTCGCATCACGACAGGCAGTTTGTTGTTGTGCTCAGAGGGTTGCGCGCTTGCGTACGTGCTCCACGGTGCAGTTAACCGTATTTCTCCGAATGCAGGTACCTCGCGTGCAACCCACGCCGCGCATCTCTCTTTCTCACGGAAACGTGCTGTTCGTTTTTAGTTGAGAATTGCTTTTGTCTCTGAGCCCTAGAGTTCGCGTAGCGTTTTAGCTCGGGAGTAATTGCTCACACACGTGGCTGCTTTCCTGGCACCAACGTTCGTGCAGGGATAAGGCTCTCTACACAACTCGTAATTGATATCCGACCTACTTCCACTCGAGCCTTGATATTTGTGGCCCGTGCCGAGGACCCTGAAGACATACCGTGGTGCCCGTTCTCGGATTCGTTGCCGCCACGCCCGAAACAGTGAACCGCAACTGACGGATGTGGGTGGGCTGCACTGCTCAGGCGACGAGAGCCCGATTTGATCCCACGATCACGTTGGTTATGTTTACATGCAGTTGAAGAAATATTCAGCTAGCTTCCTGTTCTAGATCAGTTGTGCAGCGACTGCGAAGTTATAAGGTGGGTTGCAGAAAGAGTGCACGGTACGTTTGGATGCTGGGATTTTGCCGGGGCCTCTCGGTTAGAAGCAGTTCGTAAACAATTGGCGGTATACTTCAACAAAAGTTACGCGGCCCACTGCTAACCTACATTTCACGATGAAAAAAAAAAAAAACTGTGCATTGCGTCCATAGTATGAGCCGCCAAAGAGAGGTGTTGGTAATCTATGCTGACAAATTCCCGAAGTTTGAAAATGCTGCGTCTTTCGCGAAAGTACACATTATCATGTAATGCGATACATCACAGTACCGTTGCCAACTCGAGATGGAAGTCCTTTCCTTGGCACGAGTATACTTGATACTTTAGTGCCACTGACTGTTGGTTTTTAGCATGTAACGGGCAATAATCGTGTTATAAGAAAAGGCTTGTCTCAAAATATATAACAATTAATCGTCTTCGACCAGTTGTTTATTTCACAGGCATTATTATCATCGATGGATGCCGTTTACTTTCTTTTTTTTTTTGCACACCAAATATATGTACTTTGTTCTTTGTACTTTGTTCTTTGTACTTTGTTCTTTGTACTTTGTCTTGAATGCCGTAATGCATTCGCAAAAGTTAAATGGAGGAAAGAAAGGACATCGGATGGCGGATTTTCAGAGAAGAGGAGTATTTATGAATTTTGTTCCTTCGGGTTAAATCGTAACACAAGTCACAGAGCGGTGTTATTGGCTATATATAAGTCAACTTAGACATGTGCGGCATTTAATAAGCCCTACCGCATACCGTCGTGTACTTGGGCAGAATACATGCACACATCAGACATACGAACACATATACTAACCTAAACATACAATGACGTGCGCCTGTACACGATCATAATAAATAAGCATGCACGTTCGGTAAATTGGCGGTATAGAAGATGTCGTTGTTGAAAGCAAATAAATAAAACAGAAACTAGTGTCTTTGTAGAGAAAACATGCGGTGTAGGAGATGACTCCTCATTAGTAGCTCTGGCTTGAATATCAGGCTCCTCTGGTATGGCTGTGTAAGGTCTGGACTTGAAAATCTTCCCCATCTCAATGTAATTTAATACTGATTTCAGAACTTCCTGTATGGTGAACACTTTCGGTAGTTTCCGCCGGTCTAGCGAAGTTCGCGTTGACCGAAAGTAACGCAGAATTTTGTAGCGCTCTTTGGTGCTTTCGGCGAAGTCTCGTAAATGGTTCGGTACGTTTAACCTCTCGCTGGGCTGAAATGGCGTCCACGACGGGTCCGCGCTCCGCTCGCTCTCGTCGCGGCAGTTGGGAAGCAAATGGAACCAGAGAGCCCACGGCTTGCGTTGGAACGTGTGTTTACATTCACGAAAGCTCCCTAAAGATAACATTAAGCGTACGCCACGCCGTTTCCAGCACGTTCCCGTACCTCTGGTCTGGCACGAGCCATTTCAGTCACCATAGCGTCCCAGTTGAATCGCCTAGCGCCGCAGTGTTCACGCTTGGGCTCGCATCGCTGCATCCAAGGACGAACTTGAAAACAACACGGCTAATGGTTTGAATACAGCGTGTCTGTCTCATTGCCAAGTGCTTGTTTGTTTTTTTCGCTTTCTCGTTCTACGTAACGGCTTTAATCGGCATGGTGCATGTGTCATGGTGCATGTGTCATGGTGGTTGTGTCACTGGCTATAAAATACCTGGCACTTCACGGCGTACACCTGTCTCTCGAGATGTTTCTTCTCGTCTACGTTGTCTCGAAGCTGAGAGAAGCTACCGTGCGCAGGAGAAAGGAAGCAGGGAATGAACGGGAGAGAGAGAGAAAGAGAGAGAGAGAGAGATTCATTATGGTATAAAAGCAGCTGAGAGGTCGGCCTGAATGAACGTTCTGATCTGCTACATGGGCGCCGGGGAAGAGGCGGAAAATAGACGAAGAGAGAAGGTGTTGATTATGAGAATGAGAGGAACGAAGGGCGAACGTCAGTGTACAGCGAACTGCGTACATGAGCGGTATGCTTACATGATCTGCGCGTACACCTAGTCTGCGTCAGAATGCGCAGGCATTAGCTCAAGAGCCTTCATATGATAAGTTTTCTGTGCTCCAAAGGACACGGGGAGGTGAGTGAAACATGGCGTAATGAGAGTAAATTCTGTAGTGGAGGTCCCACTAGTGCTGCGCACGAAAGGACCCAGGTAGGGGGTTCTTAATGGAGAGATAAATTAATTAGGCAAGTCGACTAATTAGAGGGGTGGCCGGAGTGTTTCTGAAAGTGCGCTTCCGAATTACTTGTAGATGGAAATGAGAATTAAGCGCGAGATTTCTTCGAAGGTAGAATGTAAATCAGAGCCCTGTTGCTCTTTAAAACATATATGTGCGAAAATAACAGGGCACGAAGAACCCTTCCTTAAAAAAAAATTACACCATCTCCCGCTAAAGGGGGCCATGAGGCGATGCGAAGCCGGAGCACTTGCACGATCGCGTTCCGTTGGCGTTCGCTGGGCATGCTACCGACCTCGCGTCGTGGAACGCGAAGAGGAGCACTACGCGCGTCGTGTCTTTCCTCTAGCCTGGCCGTTAATACTCACAGGGCGTGCGGGGAACGTCGACAGGCGCGAGAGAGAGGCAGCGTAGGAGAGGAGAGAGAGGGGGAGGGGACGCGCATGCGCTGACCCTCATCGCGGCGCTGTGCAGGAGAGAATTTCGGCATGTCGAGCCCACATTTCAGAGGAGCCAACCGAGGCAAGCGCTGGACTGAACGCGCGCAGCGCTCTACTATTTGAAGGAGAGGAGACTAGAGGAGGAGAGTAGTGTATGCGCCGTGAGAGCAGAAGCAAGAACGCAGGAGAAGCGCAAGCAGGTGCTGGTAGAGAAGTGGAGAGAGTAACGCGCAGCTGTTGTAGAGAGAGAAGGAGGAGAGTCGCGCATGCGTAGTGTGAGTGCGGACAACGCTGCGTGCGGATTACCACGCCGCCTTACATACCCCCGAACAAGAGATACTTCGCATCTAAAAACAGAAGTAAAGATGTAATCACATTGAGAAACCAGCTTTATCAAACAGTAAAAATAAATAAGCACGTGGAAACAGACACGGTGCAGATTTTGGCACAAATTTTAAATAGAAAGTTTTCCTGACTACTTATGCGCCAGAATTGCTTTAGGTAGTGCGTGAAAAATAAGCATTTTGTGTGGCAAAAACAACGCCCCAAATATTTATGGCCAGTTCGATTACGTTCAGGCTCAGTACTCCGTTCTGAAATGACCGAGAGTCTATTGATATCTCTAAACTATATGTATGTAGAGAAGCATCCATGCAACTTGACCTTGTCGCTCAAATAAGGTCACAGTCGTTTCAACGTGTATAAAGAGAGAGAGAGAGAGAGAGAGAGAGAGAGAGAGAGAGAGAGAGAGAAGAGAGAGAGAGAGAGCAGGAAAACATTTATTAAAATAAAAAGAAAAGAAATGTTAAAAATTTATCCAAGTCCTGATTGGCAAAACTACGACTCAATTATGAGACACGTCGTTGTGGCTGGATTTGGATTAACTTTGTCCACCTGGGGTTCCTTTAAAGCGTATCAAATGTAATAAACGAGCGGATTTTCTCTTACCCGGCGACCTTTACACAGAAAAAACACCAGCACACAAGCTCTGCCTGACTGCAAGGTGGCCCTAGTGTAGCCATAAGAAAGAGCGCAGGATTCAAATCGAATCGAAGTATAGGGTTTAACATTCCCAAGCGAAGCGCTGTTTGTTACAGATACTGAAGCGGAAACGTACTGAATAATTTCGAACAGACCGGTGGCTTTCCGACGTGTGTCTATATCTATGTGGACTAACGTTCGGAAACCCGTCCCCGTTAGAAAACGACCATCACAATTAGGAATAAAACCCCAATGTCCTCGTGTCCGGCCGCATAATGCCATAGTCGTGAAGTCACCGTGGCGTTTACGCAATATTCTGAACAGCAACCCACACACGCACAGATCCAAGCCATATTGACTTTTGTGCTACTCTCTACGAGTCTTCATGGCGGCTCGAGTTATCGACCATTTCGCAAGTCAATCAAGTAATACAGACGGTGCGCACAATTCCAAGCTAATTGATACATCCAAGAAGGCAACGACAAGCCTACTGATCATTATGTTACAGCGTGAAATGAGGTTGCATACTCAAGCAGCAGTGTGATTACACTGCATTATCTGTATTCAATGAAAAAACACAGCCCAAGGACTCCGTACAGATGCTTAACCAGTGGCGCTGAAACGTGTGGCGCCGGTGTTTATCACTGGGTTAATCTCGAAGGTTCAGTAAAGTGTTCCTCAATTATTGGTTACCTCTGTCCAGAGAGAGAGATAGAGCGAGAGGGGGAAACAAAGGGGACAGGCAGGGAGGTTACCCAAGCTTTGGCTCGGTTGGCTACGCTACTTATGGGGGGGGGGGGGGGGGGAGAAAGGGAGAATCTTAATTGATGTTTCGCGCCCGTGTGTTCAGTTAATTATTTTTTGTGAGTATATAGAGGCACTGGTGAGTAGAGGGATTTGCCCAGTTTTGTGTCACATGCATTTTTGCTCGCGGACGGCTTTTTCATTTCCGGTGGGCCAGTGGTGAGTATTGTCGGGCTTTTCCATATTTTTTTGCGTACATATTATGGGCGAAATTTGGTTTCGCCCAGCCGTCTACAGCTTCCCGCCGCGGTGGCGTAGCGGCTACGGTGCTCGGCTGCTGATCCGAAGGTCGCGGGTTCGGTCCTGGCCACGGCGGTCGCATTTCGATGGAGGCGAAATGCTAGAGGCCCGTGTACTGTGCGATGTCAGTGCAGGTTAAAGAACACGAGATGGTCGAAGTTTCCGGAGCCATCCACTACGGCGCCCCTCGTAATCTTACTGTGGTTTTGGGACGTAAAACCCCAGATATTATTATTATCTACAGCCTAGCTGTAAAAAGAACTCCGTCGCTGCACCAATGGCCTTACGATGCGGCGGATCATAACAATATTCAGGCTGACTTTTGGGGGCGTTATTGCAGCAGCAATGCTTCTCATTTACCTGGTTGTTAGAAAATATTGGCCCACTCTCGTAAACGGAAAAGTAGCGCTCGTGCTATGCAACTGTTTCTGCGCTTTTTATTACATCGCTCCGGAGAGAAACCCACAAAAATGAAACGAGGTAACCATCTAGGGCACCCTAATGCAGGGTTATGCCCAGAATTACTGTACACATTTGCGAACTACCGCAGTAACTTTGCCGGCCGAAGCAAAAGCAAAGAAAAATAAAATATCGTGAACATAAATGCTACATTATTAAGAACATCGAAAGGCGCAACCGACGTGGCTAGTGTGGTTGCTGCAGCAATGCGTATAGGATCTATGGTAAAGCGTGTCATTCTTACGCCAGCGAAATTATTTCATTTAACGAGCGAGAATGCACCGTCATTGCTTCGTTTGCTGTTTGCAGCACTGTATCGTTCGTTGCCTCATGAGCGCTCGCGTAATGGCTCATTCACATTGGTGAAGGTGAGCCGTGTACGGCCAGTAAAGGAATATGCAGCTTCGTTTCACTCACTGATTTTGTAATGGAACGAACATCGCCGAAAATATCGCAACGAGGACTTTCTGATGGCGCTATCAAATTGATGGCGGGAACATGCATTCTGAAGGTAATAGTTAGAAGTCGTTCGGTCGCTTCTAATTTCTTCTATATATTTCGATTGCGCTGTTTGTTAAGTCGAGCTGTTTCTTCAGCTATGTTTGAGATAGCGAACTATTTAGCAGCCAGAGCTCCGAAATAGAAATTAATTATTAGTTAATTAATCAATACTACTGCATTCACGGTCTGAGAGCGCTACGGAAGGGAGTGATAGCATGAGAATATCAGGTGATGGACCCAATGCAGAAATTTATAATAAAGATACATAGATAATGTTCGGAGACCTGGCGACAGAACGAGAGTTGACGATGGGTTCGCGAATTATTTGGAGAAATGAATGAAGATGATAAAAATGTCGCAGCTCGCACGACTTAATTAAAGAGAACACAGTTTTCGTCTAATCTATACGCGAGGCTATGAACATCAGGCAGAGAAACACGCACGTTCTCACGTTTCATTGGTTTTGTATCACAGCTCCGAGTACGAGAGTGATCGATTACCTTAATCGAGCCCCTGGCAACCCAGTGTAGAAAGAAGAGAATTTCGAAAAGACTGCTAGTTAAGGAAAATACGAAACGACGACGGAAAATTTCGGGAACATCCGTTTCAAGCTCACGGGAGCATGGCAAATTAGAAGCATTGAAGAATTAGGAGTGTTATACCTTAGGCGATGTTCTCGATCAACCCGAAATCTCTGTGGCACTCTGGCACTCTGGTATAGTTGAGGTGACGTTGACCGGGCAGCAAAACATAATTGCACTTTCTTCTGCTGTATGTTCCGCTTCGAATCACCCAGACCGATATATCGACGGAAAGCTAGAGATAGGGCGCGCAGGAAGAGAATAGAGATTATGAAAAGAGATGGGTAGCAAAGAACACTAAAGGAACGATAAAGACGGCGTCCGAAGTAAGGTTATAGAACATAAGCTAGAACCGCTTAGATCGGACCGTGCTCGCGAAAGAGGCTCGCGGATAGGCCTTACTTCGGCAAAACCCTTGCGTGAGACCGAAAGCAGCGAGCGGAAAGTGTCCGAGAAAGAGAGAGCGAGATAAATAGAGATGGGAAAAACGAAGACAGCTCAAACCATCGCCCACTCTCGTGCAGACGCCCTAATACAGGAAAGGAGCGCAACCCATAACGGATATTATACGCGGACGTCGTCTAAACCTCGCAGGAGGCTGGAGATACCAGGACCATCCAAGCCCCTTATAGACGGATTGAAACGTTTCTTTTTTCGCGTGCTTTGACTTCCTGTTTCTCTAAGAGCATTGTATTGAGGTCCCTATTTTGATCTCAGGCAGGTCTCTGCGTTAGGTCTACGCGTTGGCTGTGGGGGCTCCCCATGTCCGCCTTTTTCGACAAAGGGCCAATCAGTTTTCAGCCACTGAAGAATTTAGGCAGTCATTTTATTTCGGCGTCCTTTTTCATGCTTGTACGCGCGCTGCCACAAAAATGCTTTTTGTATACGGTGAAAAACACGGCTTCCGAGGACGTCTTTTTGAACATTGTGGGATGCTCCGTTTTGATAATTACCGTAGACACCAAGAAAAGAAAAATGTTGCCGTTTTTTTAAAGCGTGTTAGTAAGTTGTAGAAGAGCCAGCTGTGATATTACTGACTTTGTTGCAACGTGAGAAGCGTTTCTTGACAAACCCGCATTCTTCTTTAACATTTGTAGTAGAATGCCGTGACGTGTACGCGCAAAATAAGTTGCTTTGATGGGCCTACTGCTCGGTTACAGTTTACGGCAAAACTTCAAAGCACGCGCTCACTGCGGTTATTTATACAGCAAACAAAAATTGTGCAGATAAGGACATCAAGAGGGTGACGAAAGAAAATTATAGCTAGAAATATCCTGGTGAACAACTAATTGCAAACTTGAATGGCCTGAACCACACTGTTAAAAAAAGAATTATCGTTTATGTGGACAGCTATTAAAAATAGCGTTTTCTTTATAATATCGGAAATCGTTATTCATTGTGGTAATTGTGCTTGAGTTTCAGTAACTTCGTTTGCGTATCTCCGACGTCAATAAGGCAGTGTTTCATCAGACGTTCATTTAATCAGTGTCTCGAATGAAGGTAACGAATATGCGTGACCCATATTTCCTAATTATTATTACCTTGGGCCCTTCCGAAATAACTATGTCTTGGAAATTTGCAGGAGAAAAAAATTTATCCTTGGGAGCTATTCTCGAACTGTCCATCTGATGGACATCTCCATTTCGGCGGAGCGCGTTCAGTTAATCGAGAATGTGGCAAGCCGTGACGTCATAGCGCTCTTGACCACGTCGACGCACCGCAAACGCATAGTACACTCCCCGCGTTAAAAGAAAGAAAGTCGACGAAATGTACTGTCACAGAACACTTAAACTTGGCACGTCTGCCCTTGCATATGAGCGCGTCCCAGATGCGTGCGAACGATGCAGGGAATGAGCAGCGACCTTCAGAGGTTCGTTAAACGGAAGGCCGAGTTAAACCTGTGCTCTAAAAACTGGTCAGGGTATCGCAGGAATAATAAAAAAAAAAGCCAAGTTACTCTTCACAGCGTTGTCTGACTCTCGCAAAGCATCGCATAGAAATAAATGCACGTTTTCGAGGGCTAACGCGATAAGAGAATCAGACTCACGGCCTCCGAGACTCGCGCGGCCAAAAGCGGATCTCGGGAGGCTGCATTCGTGTCGTTGAAGCGCATTCGGTTCCTCTCATTTGCGAAGAGAGTTGTAAAAGCTTCGTGACGTCAAAATTAGGTTGCGGAAGAAGAACCGGAAACAGGGGACGCGCTTCTCGTCAAGCACCGGCCAATCAGCGGCGACCGAAATGGACAGTCCACTAAATAGACAGTTCGATATATCTCTTACAATCTAAAACAGTCGCTTTCTCCCCCAAACGCAGTGTGGGCACGTCCAAAGAAAATCCCCCACCTCGCCACGAAAGTCGGAAAGCTAGAAAACGGAGCCTCCTGCCTGAAGAACCCACCCTTCTGTGTAAACGGATCCATATGAAATACGTGCAAGAGCGTGGCATCTTCTTCAAGCCTCCAATCGCACGGAGTTGATGGAAAGCCGTGCAGAACGTCCGAAGATTGTTGCGCAGTTTTTTTTTTTGCATGCGAAGAGCTTTTGTGGCTCAATTTTGGGGCGCACGGCAGCTATTTAAGCTGCAAATGGTTCGGTCGTGCTCCTTTTCTCTCATTTTCTTTACTTCATCGCATACAAACCTATGACAGAATCACTAAAGCTTCGCATTGAAACCCCTTCATCGGAGGTCTGTAAGAAATAGCGCTAACCACCAAAAAAAGAGGACTTTATGCACGCAACGGGTTAGCTTTTGTAGAGATAAACTACAGTTCGTGCGTAGCAAGTCATCCCGCGCAGCGTGGGCCACCAGTTTTCGTAAGCTAGTGGCATTTATTTAAAAGAATATTTATTAACAAATTCGAGGGTTTTACGTGCCAAAGCCATGATCTCTTTATATTACTGTTATAGCGTTACACAAAACTACGCTTTGGCGCTTTGGTTTGAACGTACAAGTTCTCAGATAAAGAACGTTCCGCCCCGAGCGCACTGCAGTGAATATCTGAGATTGTCATATGTAAATCGCTTAGAAGCACTCGATGGATCTTTACAGATGAAAGCAGAATGATGTCAGTTGCAAATATTGGGAAAACGTTTCAACTACAGTTTCTAAATGTTTCCCGTAATATCGCAAACTGGCACAACAGCTCATTCATTTGGAAAACGGCTGTCATCTCTTCTCGCCAACTGATAGTTCCATTTTCGCTCGGGCATGTTAAGGGTGCCGGAACACACTATACAACAGGCCCGGCGCTCACGCACTCCATGTGGCGGTAGCGTGATTATCCCTGAATATCTATCAACGCTAGCTGTCACGCTGTCTCCTTTGCGTGCCAACTGATGCTTGTACACGCTGGGAGCATTAGCGAGGAGAGCTTTACTCGGTATTACTATAGAGCTGCTACATGGAAGCAACGCGGATTATACGGACGTACGAAGCTCCGAGCCTAAACGATCTCCTGTCGCCAAGTCTGATGTTACTGTAGCAGCCAATGAAACATAGGCGACAATCGAGCTATGTTCGGTCTCCCGAACACATTCCACTCACCGATATTACACGACGAGGATTCATTTCTATACCCGCCTTCGGAAGATTGCTTCCATGGATCATGTCTTTGCAAGAGCTCCCATTGAAGATTGCTTGTGTGCTCTGTCATCCGAAAAAGACGTCCACGCGTCGCTCTATATCTGATGTAACGTCGGCATTGGGACTCCCAGAGATATCAAGCGAGCAATAGAGACTACCAACTCGAAAACAAATGTTCGATGGTCCTAAGTCTCGCTTGCTAAAGCGATATATATTTGAATTAAAAGAAGGTTTAAAATTTATTTCGCTTTATGTTAGCAATTCCACCGCATAGTGACAGCTATGATCAGTTATCCCACCATGTCACGAATTTGTTAGCTGAATTCAACGTGCACAGCCAGCAAGTTAATCGCACTAATTTCACCTATCTTTCATTTCTTCGAAAGATGAATAAACTTGATAAACTTGATAAACTAAACTAATTCAGGCTGAAACGCCCCCCCCCCTCCCCTTCCACCTTTCTGTACCACAAGTTCACCGAGCTTCATTGATAAAATACCAATCTATTGAAATTAATTATCCTGGATAATACCTTATTTCAGTTTCTTTGTCCCCATCAATTACGGAATACCTAACAATGGTAATTAATATTTGTAGTAACAGCTCGGCACTCGCAGCCACGTTCTTGCTAGGTGCTCAGTTGCCCGACCCATAGTTTCCAGTCAACACTCGTGCACCGCAAGGGCGGCAAGGTTCCGCACCTTTCAATTGCACGTGTGTCCCCTTCGGATTTGTTTCCCTCGTTTAAAAGGTGTAGAACGCCCCGGAAGAACTGCGGTAGTTTTCGCTGGGCGCGTTTAATGAGATGCCTATCGGGCCGACGGGCCGTTGCCTGGACGACCGTCTGCGCGAGCACTCCCACAACCTGAAAGCAAGAAGCGGCAGGAATTCTGGCCATCCACGGTGCAAGGTGTGGCTGCCTACCGCGTTTTCGAGAGACCCGGGTTCTGCGCACATACAAAGACCAGACTGCACGCGAAGTGTTCGAAGATTTCGCAATGAAGTGCTAAGATGCAACGTATGTTAGCGCGCCCTGATTAATTTACTGACAAGAAGTGTTGCTATCTTCATAACTAATCTCTTTCGACTAAACAAAATTTCGCCGCCGGACGCATGCGCCGCTATGGAAGCATTGATAATTTCCCCTCCCCGTGTACTCCGTTCCATGTATATTACGTTGTTTTAACAATAAAACAAGCAGTTGGCAGTCAGCGCCTGTCCTGGGTGCTTCTTGTCTGTGTTTGTTTATTTGTGCGTTGTTTTTAACTATGACTATAATGCCATGACACTGACGAAGCAGAGAAGTTAGCAACGCAAAGAAATGGGAGCATCGCTCTACGCGTTTCCACAACCACCTGGTAGGATTGCTGCTTAACGCGTCTGGTGGGGCAATTACACGGCAAGGTAAGCACATCTAAATAGGAAGGGTGCCACGCGCGCAGCTATTAAGGAAGTTCCTGTGCAGAAAGAATGCACACAGATGCGTTGATGACCGGGTCGAGTGAGAAGGGATATCGATAGAGCGCCGAGAAATGAAGGTGCGCGCGGGTGCGGAGAATAGGCTCCTTAAGCCATATGACTGCCCCGCCTTGCAGATAGGCCGGTAATGAATGATCCTTTCCATTCCTCTATATTCAAGGCGCGTCTCTGACGCTTCGACGGCGCATGTGCAATGATTTGCCTGACTAACTGTACTATGCTCTTGTTCTGTAGCCTTCTATGTCGTGTCGTCAGTTCTTTCGCGATGATTTCACTTATAATTAATTACCGACTCTCCCAACTGTCTATTCTTTATTATATGCACGCGTGCAATTATTCTCAGGACGTCAACATTTTTAGTGCGCAGTGCTCGTACTTTAGTCACACAAATCACGTTGAGAGCCCGCAGTATGCTGCCGGAACTGCGTTCACTGTTTGGTATGAGCGCCGCACCACACAATAAAAAATGCATTGTTCAGATACTCATCTGAGCAGCGCGGCAAAGCATTCAATTTAGTTCCCATGAACTGTTTTGGGCATGCTTGAGCTAATGAATCAGGGACGAGTTCACGATGGTTTTCCTCCTTAGGGGATGATTACTATTGGCTGGCAGCCCTTGCTAATACGTCTAGCGCCATGTTTGGTTGGAACCGAGATTTACAAAGACTTTGAGTTGGCATGCAATATTTTCCCCCATGTACCCGCCTTGATGTTTCACTTCAGCCGCTCAACGGGTATTGTAGGCGCTTGCTTGTTGCATGCATATTGTGCACTAGCACATAGCGCAGACAGTGTACCATGCGTTATCAGTCTATGTTCTGACACTTTGCAGCAGTTTGAAGCGAAGGTTAGGTGATAAATTTGAGAAGTACTGCAAGTAATTTCGTTATTTTTTAAGCGCATGCATTCGCTTCCGTTTATTTTTTCTTTTAATTAAAAAGTGTGCCCTTTAGCATAGGCAACTATATATACAATTAAGGGCGGTTTCGGCATAAAGTGAAATGCACGGCCCCTGTACTTGTACCAACGGCGATCGGCCTTATTTTTCGCAATCATGTCCAGCTTTGACAGCATGTGACAGCATGCTCTCGCACCGTGCGAGAGCACCGCATTACTTCTCGCATTACATCTCGCATTACTTCTCGGATTACTTCTCGGCGAAGCGAAGTAATGCTGCATGACACTTACTAGCGCCGATAGAGAACGATTCGGCGGCGACGCAGCTAAAGCGTGGCCTCCGAGATTGCGCACCGGCAGGTTTCCGGCCGGCGCGCACTCTCGGAGCCATAGTTAAAGCGTCTCGATACCAGCAAAATAGTGGCCGCGTTAGCATCGGGGAGTCGCCCTAGACGCAGTTACGTTCTTTGCCTTTCTCTTCGTGTTAGCGTGTGACGGCCCGTTGTCGGAGTAGTGCAGCTTCCACATGCACCAACGGTGTTTCGCCGCCGACTGCTTCGAGTGCGATAACACCGAGTGATTAATAAAACTGCTGCAGTAAGCGCTGCAGAAAGGCAACTATGTCGACGGGCGAACGTCGTGCCTTGGTGGCGCGAGACAGAGGCCAGCGGGACGTACTAGAGCACTGCACGGGCCCGGGCCGACCCGAAAGCCCGGGCCCGGCCCATCCCGCGGGCCGGGCCGGGCTGTCCGAAGCGTTTTCCGGCGGGCCCGGGCTGGGCTCGGGCTTGAAGCCGCGGACCTGGGCCGGGCCCGGGCTTGAGGCTCCGGGCCGGGCCGTAATCGGGCCCGCTCATTAAAAGGCCTAAATCGGGCCTTCGAGCACACGCGAACGTTATGACACGTGCAAAGAGTTGGCTCTTAGTAAATCTTAGCAAAGAAAATAAAAAAAAAACAATTAAGTTCAATTTTTAGGGGCGAAGCTCCTTAGGGTGTGGGTCGTTCCCTCCTCTGTAGTAGTATTTATGTAGCCAGCTCTAGTTTAATGAATTGCTCACTAGATGGCGTTTAATGTATTTCCTAGAGCTCTAGTTTAATGAATTGCTCACTAGATTGCGTTTCATGTATTTCTTAGAGTTGCTGTTGAAAGATGACAGATGGCGCTTGTATAATGCGAATGGCGCATGTCATTGGATGGCTGCGATCGTAAAGGCGCTCGCTCTTGGCGCACTTTGTGTTTCGCTCGGAGTCGCCGGATGGAGGCAGACAAGGCGCTCGCTCTTGGCGCGCTGTCTCTTTCGCTCGGGAGCGGACACTTTCCCTGCGTTTCACCGATCACAAAGCGGTGATAATGAAGGGACCACGTAAACCAACAGTACAATAAAAATTTGATGTTTAATATATACACGGTGTTTCACACTCTTTATATGATGTACTGGGCGAATTTCACGGAAGAGTTTCACGGTTTACCGATGATTTTCTCCGGAGCTTAGCCCCAATTATCATCAGTCACCACGTGGATATGCTGTGATGTTTCTTTTTTTCACCAGTATAGATATATCTATACTGCTGCGTTTATTTTATGCTGTATGCTCATGAATTCACCTATATATATATATATATATATATATATATATATATATATATATATATATATATATATATATATATATATATATATATATTCGTATGCTAGATGACCTGATAGGAGAAAATCGTACGATCAAGGCAACTACATGTGCACCAGCACCAGCGTAAAAATAACAGCACTAACAATGGGCAAGATCACGATTGTTCCCATGGGAGGAATAAAGATTTCGGTCATTTATTTCAGGTTGACATATACGGTAGATTTTGTAAGTAAGCAAAGATATTTCATGCTCGCGTCCTTCGTTGCGCCTATAGAGTGTAGACCGAATTATATATGGCTATCCTTCTGGTCGAATTGCTGATGTTAAGGCGTGTGTAAGCTTTAAATCACCTTCAAAGCGTTTTTTAAATTTTTGCTTGGGCAGTGAGGGAACTAAAGGGATACTTCAAATATCAGCGCACCAACAAAACGAGCACACTAAAGCGGAGGAAACGACGCACACAACAAGCGCTGGTTGTGTGCGTCGTTTCCTCCGCTTTAGTGTGCTCGTTTTGTTGGTGCGCTGATATTTGAAGTATGAACCGATACCAACTCGCCCAAGTTGCCATTTTAACTAAAGGGACATAACTTGTCCCTTCAACAAAGCCCAAGGCATCATTGATAATCATCATCATCAACTAATATCCTCCAGCGGGCCCGGGCCGGGCCTGGTCATGAACACGCGCACCTTGGATAAGTTTAGTAATGAACGCCCGGGCCCGGGCCGGGTCCGGGCTTGGAACCACGGGCCCGGGCTCGGCTCGGGCTTCATAAAGCGGGCCCGGGCCGGACCCGGGCCGTGAAATCAGGCCCGTGCAGTGTTCTACGTGGAACGCCGGCGCGCGTTCGCGGCTCAAGCTACAAACCTCTGCCTCCCCTGTTGCTAAAGCGGTATGTGGTAGTGTATCGTGCCACGTCTCTTCTTAATTGACGACGCTTTGAAGAAGTGCATACCGAGTACCAGTGTTTATAATGGTCTTGTTGATTTCATCTTTGCGCGGGATTCGCGATACGCTGTGTACAGGTATATGTTAACAACTACAGCTACCACACCGATTAAATCATGATCATGGACGTTAGTCGTCGCGATTGAGATGTGCCACTAGGCGCCAACGTGGGTACATCCATGTCAAACGGTGCCATAGCTGCCAAACGCCAATAGAAATCGTACAAGCTCTCATACGTCACTACACAATAAGGACTACTTCTGTGAAGGCACGTTTCACTTTCGTGTTATACCCATTATTATGACGGAGCGATCAGCCGTGTTTTTGAACAGCTTTATAGTAGCGCACGCTAACATTTTTTCTTTACCCTTGTCATTCACAACTGTACCCGCCTGATACTAAAAAGAGCTGTGGTAAGAGATCGCTGATAAAACTCATTCTTGCCACTTTATATCGTGCTGTATGGCCAGTGGCCGGTGTCTGCTTCGAAAGATCCAAAATTATTTTTGTCATCTTCATTTGCTTAAAATGCATACGTTTGTTTCACTTCTGATTCATTTATCAATCTTGCAGGAAATGAACTAAGACCCCCACCCCCCTCTCTTTTTACACACCCACACACTCATACATTCATCTGAAGCCCCAGAAAAAAAAAAAAACGTAATAGAAGAAGCTGTGTACAATCGTAGCAGCAACCTGCAAACATAAACATTGGGTACTAAAATGAAAAACAGATACAACTGCGTTCTCCCGTAGAGAGATAAGTGAAACTGCCCCCCCCCCCCAAAAAAAAAAAACAACAAACGACAGAGAGTTGTAAAGAAAGCGAAATAGTGGTGTACTACCCCTAAAGCGAATGAAGTATTAATGAAAGAAAAAAAATGAATTTCGGAAGCCACTGATACGCTCCAAAAGTCGTGGAATTGCGAAAGCTCGGCAGCTTAGGGGATGAGCAGATCCGCCATATAATACCGCAGTCACAGAAAATCGTGCCGAAGATTAAAAAAGAAAAAAAAGAAAGGGAAACGAAAGCGACTCACAAAATTCGTGGAGGCTGATATCAGTCTATCATCCCGAGGCAGTCGCTGATGACTCAGCATTAGGGCAAAAGGGAACAGATTTCCCCGCACGTCGTTTGGCAGGAAGTATTCGGACGTTGGATCACAACGGCCGAGTCCCGTTCTCGGCCTCCATCATTATTCATTGCTTTTGGAGCTGCAGAGTCATTTGGGTCATCTTCGAAGCACAAGTGAATTTCGTAGCTTCCTAGGAGCACCTGAGGCTTATCGAGCTGTCACTTAAAGTGATAAATGCATGCTGCTCCGCTTCTGCACCGCACCCGTTTGCGCGAGGACGAAAAGCGGCTCAGAATGCTTTTATGGAGTCATCCTTCAAGTAAATCGCGATTTGTATCCAGCTTAAATGTATTTATGGGGTTCTGAACTGTGATAGAGAGAGCAGCTGTGACACCAATCGACTTCCTCTACACCCGAAAACGACGTTGCGAATCTTCTTACAAAAAGCAAACCAGATATTTGTTTTCTGGTTAACCTCCCTGCCTTTCCGAATTACATTTGTCTCTCTCTCTCTCGCTTGCTCGTTTGGGGGAGAATATGAATATGAAAACCCGACGGTGTTGCTGTGTCAAATATTTGCTTTTTCGGCGATGGCTTAATGCGAGATGCAATGTATGGTAGCGGCTCAATAAATATGGAACGTAAATATGAGTTGTGGTAGTATACTTTATGGAAAATACAGAGACTAGATAGTTTTCGGAGGTGTTGGTAGTGGGGGAAAGTGGATAGCTTTCATGTTAGTAAAACTCGCAGTTGTTTGGTAGTTGTTCAGAATGAAACGGACTGATCGATTTTGTATTTTTTCTAGTAATTGTATAGGATTGTCATATCCGGGGTCCCATTTTGACGATGGGCACGCAAGCTGTGGACGAATGAAAGTTGTATATAGTAGCAGTTTTGTGATGATGGCGCTTGGGAGAACTTCCGGCGAAAAGTATCCTAATGTGCGAGTGGCCTTCGTGGTTATAGGTTCAACATGAGCTTTCCATGACAGGTTACTAGCAATATGAACAGTAATTGGACTAACATTTTTACGCTAATTAGGGGATTTACAAATTACTACTGAATTCTCGTTTTGCGAGTGCAGATAGAGAGAAAAACTGTTCGTTTGTATGCTGAGTACGAATTAGTATGCATGGTTTTCCAAGTAACTATCACAAGGGATTCACTGGTGAACCATCAGTATTCCCATAAAAGAGCAAGCGACGAAACCTCCGCTGGCTGTCGCCAGTCTGAAACGAGTCGAAATGCTGTTCAGGGTAACGTATACAAATTTTCGCCATATTGTCAGTTTTGCCGTGTTCAGTCAGTTCCGATTGGCCGAGAAAGCGGTTGCACAACCTCTGATTTGTCCAAAACGCTAACAAAACGGAACGTTAAAATATCACAGATGTTGAGAGTGTTTAGAATAATAGCATTCGTAAACAATCGCGTCATTTTCCATTCCTGGTCGTCACTGCCTTACTTTCGCGTTTCGCCTGTAGTAAGCTGATCTCAATGGCATGCGAACTGCCATTGCAGCTAGAAATGCTGAAAAGGGAACGGGTGATGGCTGAGATGTGAAAGAGCTATCGAGGAGCACGTATGCTGTGTTACAGTAGGTGCCACAGACTGCTCAACCGATAGGTAATCGGAGGGCGGCCGCTTCAAATCTGATGCAAACTGTGACGAAGCCAACAAATTTGAGAGCGTCACGAAGACAGCTACCGAAGTGAAAGACGACGCAGGCTACTTTGCTATCCAAACAAGAAGGTGTCCTTTGACCCTTCTTTGCGAGTTCTTGCCACGTATATGACTCTCTTTAATGAGTCACGAACTCTCTTCAGAGATCATTTACTCTCTTATGAGAGTCGCGGAATCCAAAAGAGAGTTAACTTGGCTCTTTAAAGAGAGTCATATATGTGGTAAGTCAGGGCTCACAGAAAGGAGTCGCACATACTCTTTTCGTTCTTAGAGTGTACAAACGGGATCCGTACGCGTTCCATTACTTCGAGTCGAAGCTGCCTCCTCAGCTGTCAGCACCGACTGTCTCCAATGGTGGACTGATTTGCTAACAATGCCTAAGATGCTCCATTGTTGTTTTCCTGAACCACTCTTGGGTGTTTAACATTCGCTCGGGCGTGTCGGTGGATTCTTCGAAGCGCTTAGGAAGACGCCTCCAGGACAATGCAGGAGGAATAGCTAGGCGATATTGACACGCTCTATCCTGCGATTCTGTTGACGTTCTTTCTCTCCAGTACTGGTTTATCTATACAAGGCGCCATCGTTTTTGTACAGCAGGGTCTGTGGCGTGGAAGGCGCCGTCTAGCTGCGTATCGAGCGGTCTGTGCGAGTAGACGCCGATAACGGCTGCGCTCTTAAGAGGGCCCTTGCTCCACTGCGGATGCAGCACAGTCGCTCCCTGTACGCGTGCAGTTCAATAAATTGCGCTGTTCTTGTTAGCAGTTTTTTGTGGAATATCAGGCACGAAAAACAGTCGACTTAATCAGCACGGATTCAGGCTCCGGAACTTTGATTCCGCTACTAGTGACCACGACAGGGAATGAGAACCGGAATTATGAACAAGAAAAAAAAAATAAAAGACGGAACCATCTGAACCTAACGCGCACCAAACAAGCGCGGTGTATCCACTACAGTGGGTGCACGCCAACACACCACCATCATCATCATCATCATCATCATCATCATCATCATCATCAACAACAACAACAACCTCAACAAATGGACGTTATACGTGGGCTTTTTTGCAATTTTTACCCAACAGAGCGCGGCACATGCGTCCATGAGAATAGACCTAATCAAACAAAGGATTTACAAGAAGCGGTGGTTTGACCTGTCAGTCTCAAGAGGCGAATTCGTTTTCAAAGCATTTATTTAGTTATGTCGTAGGTTAATCGCAGTGAATAAATCGTAGAGATGTGCTTAAGCTTTCTCATTTGTAAAACCGTTGTGTTTGTGAACGAATCAGAGAAACAGACAAATATCGCTTCGTTGTTTACTGGTTGCTAATACATGCAAAACCCGGAACACGGGATAAGTACTACGTTGAAACATGTTCGAAGCGTTGAATTAGCCACTTCACGACGAATACTCGAGCGTGCCGACACAGCTTGGCGCGTGCAGGGCAAGACTTGCTTATTCGAGTCCGAATTTAAATTCGCTCACGCGATGTTGCTTTCTAAGCGACAACACCTAACGGCCTTCGGACCGACGACTTTGCCCTTTGCCACAATCACTACAAATTCACATACCCGCCACTGTTGCTAACACCCAGGAAAGCTTGCGGAATTTGTCGAACAAATCTGTGAAAGGACTTCGATTCAAAAAGAGAAAATACATCTACTGACCTTTTTTTTATGTTTTTTAATTTGTCCCCTTTCGAAGGGCGTTTGTTATGGTAAGATTTCCTCCCTTCCGAGGAACGTTACGGGAACCAAAATAAAATCAGCGTAGGGCAGGTGGAATTCTGCATGCGCAGTGAGGTTATTTGAAGCGTTCCGAGAAACGCTTTGCCTAGCCAGCGCCTAGGATGCAAATTCGGTGAGCAGTTTTTCAAGCTTGCGAAGACGACGCGAGTGCGTTTCGAAAGGGCGCGTCGCGAGACCGACTTCGCGGTGAAGTGGCCACGACGGAGGAAATGAGAAAGACACACAAGATGACCGCGGACGCACATGAGGTCCCGAAGCGTAACTGCTTGGAATAAACAAACAGGGCAATACATGCGCAGTAAAGTTTAGACATGGAATAGTGGTGAGCGCTTTTCTAGAAAGCCTTCTTGTGGCCGGGAAACGGAAAGTCAAACTGCAGCAATACACACTGTACACTGATAGCAGCGAACAGAGTGTCGGCCGTCGATAAACTAAACCGCGGTAAGGCGCGTCGGCATTTATACATGCGGCATCGAACATTCGAGCCTTATCGCTGGTGGTCGCGAGAGTTCCAGAATAAGCTCAACAGTTGGTGTTTGCACGCTCAAGCCTGTCAGAAGATCCCATAATAACCTGGAAGGTTCGCAGACATTCAGGCGCGGCTTCCGCAAGTAGCGGCTACGCTTGCAGCGGACTAGTTACGTAAAAATAACAATAGAAGCGCGCGCGGCAACACGGAGTTTAGGAGAGAGAAACGAAGGGGAACGGCAGACAGGTTAACCAAGCTTTGGCTCGGTTGGCTACACTACATGTGAGGTGTGGGTATGTGGGAATAATAGGTGGGATAGAAAATTCAGAATGTGAAGGCTACTAAAGTGAAGAAAAAAATACATAATGCCGCGTTTAAAGACATCTCGTATAAGTTATATATACGCGTGCAGTCTTAAATGCAGCCGTAAAAGAGAGAAAGAAAAATGCATGATCACGAAGTACACTTACTGAATAATATTAAAGTTCGTTCACACAGTCCTAAACGTCAAAAAAAAAAAGAAGCAAGAAAGACATATACACGAAGTCACACGACAGAAAGTCTCAGAGAAACGGAATGTGTCGAAACATTGCGCGACTGCAGAGTCAGAACAAATGAAATAGAGATCGTTTGAATGTTTTCCACGAATAGCGCTCACTTCTAGGAATCTTTCGAGTGCCATTACTGTCCGTGTTTGCGGTGCAGGCGTTGGCCATGAACATATAGATCTTCCCATAGCATTGAAAGGTCTGCGGTCTCGTGCCATTGTATTTCGTAGTGATGGTGGTCTGTGTGCGTCGTGTCATGCAGTGTTTTTTTTTTTGCTATGGTTTAAACTACGTATTGTACTTTTAGGTACCAACCTGAAGAAGTTGATCAGAGCCAAAGCATTTCTTCTGTTGGTTATATTGTCGAGCCAACGCGCAATTGTTAGTCATGCATGCTTACCTCTGATGCTTATACATTTCGTTTCTTATAAGCGATGGTTTCGTATAAAGCGACCTTGAGCTCTCTGTCTACGTCCTTGAAACAAAAGCAGTTACATGCTGCGCAAGTAACCTCATCCCGTATCGACATAGAGCTTGCGCGGCATTATAATATCTGACCTGACCTGGAAGTACCTCATGGGCTCTACGCGTGCTCAATGCTCGAAGTTTTAAATGTCTGTCGCTTTCAAGAATTCAGAACATTTTGTTGTTCTGGTTCATTCTGAAGCGCTCGCTTGTCGTCTTGCGCCTTTTTTGCTGTCCGTGTTATTTGCGCTACAAATCATTGCTGGTTCTGGTAATTAGGACATTCTAAGAATGTCTTAGAATGCCCAGTGCACAGCGAAGTTTACATCAACGAAAACGTCGCTTTGAGAAGAAAACAAAGAAGAAGAGATAGATAGATAGATAGATAGATAGATAGATAGATAGATAGATAGATAGATAGATAGATAGATAGATAGATAGATAGATAGATAGATAGATAGATAGATAGATAGATAGATAGATAGATAGATAGATAGCACTGATTAGCATCAATGATTAGCATGTGTTATGCAAGGAATTGCTATGAGACGTTCTAGCTTTTCTCTTCACTGTGTCGTACAGCAGAGAAGGAATCGTAACCGTTTCTACCCACTGCGAATACAGAACCAAGCACGCTCATTCGTTTAGACGTTCGTCTGAATTCGCGATCGATTTCGCACTCTCAAAAAGCGGCGGGTTTTCTCTGACACTACGCAGTTCATCTAGCGCAATTTCACAGTCTCAGTGACGCGAAGCTTCGTTTAAAGAAATACAAAGGAACGGGACACAAACTGCATAAAATCCTCTGAATAGACAACCTGCACCTCCTCCAGCTTTGTGAAGGGCACGTGCACCAACGTGCGAGCTTCCTAAAGGAAACGAAAACCTTCTACGGGCTTTATGTTCTTCAGTATAGACAGGAAAATAAGAGAGACGCGTAGGTATGCACTGAACACAAGACCAGCACGGAATTTTTGCTTTGTCGTTGTGCTTACTAGAGCAGTCTATGCTTTCTCGGCAAACAGAAGATAATACATGTGCGCAAGAAAACCCTCTTTGCCTCCTCCTCCCCCCTCCATCCCTTCCCCACAGAATGAAAGAAACCGTTACTAAAGGTCTGGCGAATCAAGAAAAGAAAAGGCAGGTACAATGTGCTGAAGCGTCAAAAGAAAAAAAGAAAGAACAGCCTACCAAAAAACTGACACGGCAACCGTTGTCGGTGACAGCGCAGGGCGTCTGCAGGATATTGCGGGATATGAAAGCCCATTGTTTCCGTTTTTTTCTCGTCAGGCGACAGCGTCCCGAAGGTATTCGTCAGGGTGTCGCGCATACCTCTTGCATTTCTTATACGCTTATGTTATTTGTGGACGCGCGTCGAGATATGCTGAAGAGTACTCGCTTGGGACCAAGGAAATGCCGTATAAGCTGTGCGGGGATGATCGGGTATAAAATACTGCGCCACGCATTCGCCAGCGATGATGTTTTGGAAGAATCTTGACAAAAGAAAAAAAGAAAAAAAAAAAGCGAACTCTTGGGTTGTTGCGGTGGGATCGGTACCTAGGAAGGGCGTAAAGAAAGTGATAGAAGCACCGAAAATTTTGCGCGCTTCCTGGATGTGCGCTGTAAACTTCTTTCTTCACAATCAAATCACAAAATGATTATTGTGATGACGATAATGATGATCTTTGTTGATCAACTTGATACTATCACCGCTCCTTTGAAACGGGCCGGTGATAAGTAAGCACCTGTCGCCTAAGAAGTAACCCAGTGACACAGTAATATGTAACACAGTAAAAGACAACACATCGCTCTCTATATCATTTGATGAGCAGATAAGACAAACTATAAGGTAACACAAAAAGCGTCAAACGTGTGTAGAAGCATTAGAGACGTCGAAATAAACTTACTTGAGAAAGTCCACCTAATTATTGCATAGATTTGGTTGACAGTAAACACTCACATAGTAAGGTATCTCAGGAAGATACGTCTGTCCTGAAACGTACACCCTTGACATTTTCAACAGTATCGCGCGAGCGCTGAGCGCGGGATATGGTAGCGTGTAATATACTCCAAAGGTAACGAGATCTGCCGACGATGCGCAAGCGCACAAAGCACACTGATCTGCGAGCGCCGTCTGCTACGCTATTTACTTCGACGTATCCAGGGCTGGGCAAAGATACTTTGAAATTGTATCGCGATACAATACAAGATACTCAGGCGAGAAGTATTTGGGATACAGATACAAGATACTGCAACACTGATTGTATCCGATACGATACATTCCAATTGTATCTTAAGATACTTCGATACATTCTCAAATTTGTTAATATATATGTATATCTATACAATGAGCATTGAACGCCTAAGCACATAATTGTTCGCTTGAAAATTTATTAACGGCGACCAATTGTGCTTCATTTGAATGAAAACTCTTAGTATATCAAAAGCTTCGTAATTCTTGCTGAAGGTATATCAGTTTCATTCCGAAACAACTTATAGGCGTTGTTTTAGCTGCTTAACATGACAGCTCTTTATACATTTCGTTGATAGCGGTTCTTGCTTGTAGCTTTTGTAACTGATGGGAGCTAGTCGCTGCTCGGCTTGCTGACCAGCAAGCGGGTTGCCAAGTGACCATATGAACTTCTATAAGAAGCCTCCGCACGATGGTGCAAATACCGGTGTGGAGTTCTACCTTGCCGGTAAACATATTACGGTTTTCGCAATAACGTATCACCGGACAGGTGTACGTCGCCAAGAACATGTGCAACCCAGAAACGTTTCAGACGCATTGTACAGTTGCGCAAAGCGCTGCAGGACACCGCAGCTTTTCGAATTATTTACACTTATAGATCCGATTACCTGGCGATTAGCAACAGTAAAAGGATTCAGGGAAGCCTAAACAACGAAAACAAATATATCCAAGTAATAAAGAAAAGTGGTTCCGTATCAAACACAGCGAATAAGTAGAGAAACACGATACAGGAGACACCCCTAAAAGCTAACAATAATTGTTGCGTTTTACGTCGAAAAACCACGATATGATTAAGAAAGACGCTGTATGGAGGGCTCCGCAAATGTTGACCACCTGGGGTTCTAAAACCTACATATAAGCACACGGGCCTCTACCACTGTCCCTTCATCGAAATCCGGCTACCGTGACCTTCGGGGCAGTCAAGCTTCATAAGCACTGCACCACCGCGGCGGGTAACCCCTAATAGCTACGACAATCAAATTCAGTGCCTGTGGAAAATGGCGTAAAACGACTCTTTGGGACGTTCATGAGAAAAACGGAGCATTTGGCATAACAGTGTTTCTCGAATATCTTTGCCAACGTATTTAAGATGGCGCCTAATAATTTACGTTATTATAATGCAAACTCAAATTTGCTAATTTAGTTAGCAATAAGTAGAATTATCGTTACTGTATACTCCAGGCGAGCCCATATTATTATATATTTGTTCTCAACATCACCTTTACATAACAGTAAATTCTAGTGGAATATATGTATATAAACTTATATTTCACTTGAAGAAGGACAGCGGCAGAAATGACGCAGACAGTTGAAGCTAGGAATAAAGCAGAGAGCTTACACTGGCAGCACGTTAAAGGCATATTGCAGTAAGCAGACCGGCAGAAAAAAAAAAAAAACAATATAGAGACATAGGTAATGTACGGGATAGAAAAGAAGGACAGCCAAGAAATAACTTCTGCTAAAAATGAAATTATGATTTTAAAAACTATTTGAATAAAAGAAAAACAGGCGTAAGCCAAGATAGCGTCTGTTAGGTTGTTCTGTTAAATCCAGCATCGGTACCGTTGGTGCTATAGCTGTTGCAACTGCTGGACACCATCACTCCAGTTCTCGCAAGCCTTCAGAAGTCTGTTGCTTGAGAACACTAGCAGCACCACCATAGCTTTACCGTCAACAAGATTTTTGGTTGCATAGGACCGCGCATAAAAGTTGCATAAAGCAACGAATGCGCTGCTCTAGTTTCAGCCACGGGGCTGACTCACCACCTGTGATGTCAAGCGCAGAACTACCGTTACGTCGACGGCAACAGTGATTTTTCTCTCCTCCTCTCTCTAACTTTCCTTCCCCTTCCCCCCTTCCCCAGTGCAGGGTAGCCTACCGGGCTCAGCCCTGGTTAACCTCCCCGCCTTTCTTTTATTCTTATTCTCTCTCTCTACATGCACGAGATCCTTCAAATCGCCTAAGTGCGAAAGCCACGACAGGCAAAGCAACCCGCCATTTTTGCATTTTTCAGACTTCGTAACGAAGGATTACACAAGAGGAACTTCAATAATGACTTTACAGCGGCATCAGCATGTGCGCGAAAGACGCCGCACGCATTGTAGTACGCGGCATAGGAGAGTGGCTAAGTGCCAAGTGTCATGGCGCTGACAAAATTAAAAAAAAAAATGATTAAACAAAAGTTCGGCTGGGCGCAGACGTTCGCGCGCTTGTCTGTCGAGACGACGTGAGCGCCACCTCGTAACTCTGCTCAACCAATGTATAGGGACGCTCAGAGCTTATCGCCTATCCTCAATGGAAAACTCTTGCGGAAAGATAAAATAACGTCACTGCCTTTAGTTTTATTCCCGTGACTTAGTGGCAGCAGCATTAGCTTGAGAAGCTCGAGCTCAGCCAACGTTTATTCTTTCGCAGGGTGGTGGTGCGATCGCAGTATCTTGTATCTTAAGATACACGATACATTCTTCAATGTATCGGAAATACAGATACAGATACTTGTTTTGCGAGACGTATCGCAATACAGTACAAGATACCCAAAAAGTATCTAAGATAGTATCGAAGATACATGTATCTTCGATACTGCCCAGCACTGGACGTATCTTTAAGAAATGTTTAGGTAAACAGCGCCGTTCAACGGAGCACATCGAAGAAATGGTCAAGAGCATGCGCATACGCGCTATGCGCAGCCAAGTGCAAGAGTCCTCGGTTACGCTAGGCGGATAACCTCGGAGCAGCCTCGACGTGTGCGCATACTTTTGCGCATACTCTTGACCATTTCTCCGACGTGCTCCATTCGCATACAGATTACTTAAAAGATAGCATGATAGCAGGGGCGTAGGAAGGAATACGAAAAGGAGAAGGCAGGGAGGTTAACCAGACAGCAGTCCGGTTGGCTACCCTACGCCGGGAGAAAGGGAAGGGGAGTGGAAAGATGGGAGAGACAGAGAGAGAGGGGGGAGCGAAAAAAAAAGGAAATGATCAATAAATGCACTGACACGTATGTGGCGGTGGCACTGTAAAAATAGTCACAAGCGCTCACAAGCGTTCACACAGGCCCGTAGTCCTTAAAAAGCACAAAAGTGCTTTAACTGCCTTGTGGGCCGACGAGCGATGGGGACGGTGCTCCAGAAGCATCTGCACGGAGAGCGGCCGATCGTCCAATCGTCGCATCGCATCAGAAAGAGTTCGTCTTTCGGAGGCAAATCGAGGGCAGCGGCATAGCAGATGATCAATGTCTTCCTCAGTGCTGCAGACCTCGCATGCCGCACTGTCGGTGATTCCAATTAATGTTGTGTATGCCTTCGTGAAGGCAACTCCCAACCAAAGCCGACAAAGAAGTGAAGCTTCACGTCGACGAAGTCCGGATGGAGGTCGGAGTTCCAGCGTAGGGTTTATTTGGTGGAGTCTCGTACGTCGTATACTTGGCATGTTCCATTCCGCCAAACAGAGACTACGTGCCAGGTGACGAAGCTGCCTCGCAGCGTCTGTCCTGGAAAGAGGAATCGGAACGGTGGTCTCTTCTTGATGGGATATGCGAGCAGCATTGTCTGCGGAAACATTGCCACTGATCCCGCAATGACCAGGTAGCCACTGAAAGTCAACCTCGTGGCCTTTTTCTTTGACGCGGTGATGAATCTTGAGAGTTTCGTACGTAAGCTGTTCATGGCATCCGCGTCGGAGAGGTGACCGCAGGCACTGTAACGCCGGTTTCGAGTCGGAGAAAACAGCCCATTTGCTCGGTTTCTCCGAATCGATGTACTCTAGGGCACAACGCAAAACCGTAAGTTCTGCCGCCGTAGATGTAGTTACATGGGATATTTTGAGTCGTAGGGTTATTTCTCGTGCTGGTATCACCACCGCACCGCCGGAACTGGACGCCGTGGTCGACCCATCGGTGTAGATGTGTACGTGGTTACTGTAGGTTTCGTGCAAGAAAATTAGGCTCAATTGTTTTAGTGCTGGGGTGGATAAAGCTGATTTCTTCTGCAGCCCTGGAATTGTTAGGCGTACTTGTGGAAGGTACATGCACCACGGAGGAAACACCGGCTTCTCCGCGGGCGCATATCCTGATGTGAACGATGCGCGATGGGCGTAGACAGTTGCACTAAATGTCGTACGGGGCCTTTCCGCAGCGAGGCTTGCCAGGGGATGTGAAGGATCCCTGGCATATTGCCTGAGGTAAGTGCGCATGGTCTCAACGGTGATGTGCGTCGTGATCGAGTAGTCCTGAGCAATGGCAATGGTTTCAGCCGTTGAAGTGCAGCGTGGTAAACCAAGGCATATCCTAAGAGCCTGAGCTTGAATGCCTTGTATCGTACGAAGGTTAGTTTTGCAGGTATTGGCTATTGCAGGTAGGCTGTATCGCAGGAACCCGATAAATAATACCCGGTACAGCTGCAACATAGAGTGTATGGATACTCCCCAAGTTTTTCCTGCGAGGAACCTGAACAAGTGACAGATAGCGTTCAGCCGCTTTTTCACATAGTTTACGTGAGGAGTCCAAGACAGGTCTCTGTCGATTATGACTCCCAAGAATCTGTGACTCCTGCTGGATGACACACATTGGCCGTTAACTGATATGCCGTAAGCGGACATTGGCTTTCTGGTGAACGCCACGACTGCACACTTTTCACTTGCGATTTCGAGACCTTGATTAGGCAGGTAGCGAGATGTCACTGTAGCTGCCTTCTGAAGTCGAGCGCGAAGTTGAAGCCGCGTCACAGCTGACGTCCATATACAGATGTCGTCAGCATAAATGGAAAGTCGTACGCTGCTTGGCTGGTTGTCGACTAGTTTAATGAGCGTCAGGTTGAACAAGGTCGGGCTTAGCACTCCTCCTTGAGGGACACCACGGCTGCCATAATAATCGGGTGTCGGTCCATTCTCTGTCTGCACGTGAAATGATCGGTTTTGCAAGTAGCTGTGCACCCACATATAGATCTTGCCACCAAGTCCTACTGCTTCTAACGCGCTTAGGATGGCTTCGTGGGTGACATTGTCGTAAGCCCCTTTAACGTCTAGAAACAGAGCAGCAGATAATCGTTTGCAGGCCTTCTGGTGTTGGACGTATGTCACCAAGTCAACCACATTGTCTAGTGACGAGCGACCGCGTCTAAACCCGGCCATAGCATCTGGGTAGATATCGTAGTATTCTAAGTACCATTATAGTCGCATCAGGATCATCCTTTCCATTGCCTTTCCCACACAACTAGCTAGCGCAATCGGGCGGTAGGAGGTAATGTCCAAAGGCGACTTGCCAGCTTTGAGGAGTGGAATCAGGCGACTTGATTTCCATTCCTGTGGAACCATACCAGTCTGCCAGGAGTCGTTGTATAGCAGCAATAGTACCTTCCGAGCTTGAGGCCCTAGGTGACAAAGAGCACGGTAGGTTATGCCGTCAGGTCCCGGCGCTGAAGAACGCCTGCACAAAGCCAGCGCAGCGTTTAGTTCTTCCATAGAAAACGGACACTCCATGCGGGGATCACGTGCAGCTTGTGGGCAGTCGGGCATTCCCATCCCCGTTTCTGCGGGATTCGCCTCGCCGGCAATCCTTCTACAGAAGGATTCTGCGACGTCCAACTCCGTACACTGTAGATGTAGTGCCACAGATTTAAACGGGTGGCGCTGACCAAAGGTTGTATGCAGACCACGAACAGTTCGCCATATAAGCGACAAAGGCTTTCGTGGATCCAGGGACTCACAAAAAGATACCCATCGGCGCGAAGCCAGCTTGTTCATGTGACGCTGTATTTTCTTTTGTGTGCGTCTAGCCAATCTCAAATCATAATTTGACTTTGTGCGTCTATATCTTCGTTCCGCACGGCGGCGAATTGCTCGAAGCTTCTCGAGTTCAATGTCAAAATCGGTGCGCGCTGAAGTCATCGAAAGCGAGCGCGTGGTAGTCTGTAGTGCACTCTTCATTGCGTCCACTAGGTTGAACGGTGAGCCGTCACAACAGTCCTCCAAGATTGACTTGTAATTTGGCCAGTCGGTGCACTTGATGGCTCTGGAGCACTTGGAGCTAGTCAGACCTTCAATCTTCAGATATGTTGGGATGTGGTCGCTACCCCGCGTTTCCAAATCCGAAAACCAGTGAACTCTTCTGGCGAACGAACGTGAAACGAAAGTAAGGTCCAGGCAACTACTGTACGCTGGTCCACGCAGATAAGTAGGACATCCATCATTCGAGAGGCAAAGTTCGTATTCAGAGGCAAGGGACACCAATTGTCTCCCTCTAGTGTTCACCTTGGTGCTTCCCCATAAGTAATGGTGGGCATTGAAGTCGCCAGTTATCACCCACGGCTGGGGAGTCGATCTCAAAATTCCGCATAAGCGCTCGTAATTTAGACGAGCTGATGGAGATATGTAGGCTCCAAGAATTGTGAACGTGATCTTGTTCTTCTTCACTGTTAGACAAACGTATTGGTTTTCTTCGTCAGGTGGTACTGGGTGATGAACGTAAGTCAAATCGCGGCGTATAACATAATAACCTTGCTGCACTCTCCGTGGGTGGAGGACATAAAGCATTCATATCCGGATAGTCTTATAGGAGCTGACAGGTTGGGCTCGCAAATCACAACGATGGGGAACTTGTTGGTGAATACATACTGTCTAAAGTCGGACATGCGAGGCTTAAGCCCTCTTGCGTTCCACTGAAGGCGGATAGCAGGGGCGTAGGCAGAAATTTTTTTCGGGGGGGGGGGGGGGGGGCACCTCCTTGATCTGTAGTGGGGACGAGCAGGCAGATGTGGTCGAGTGTCATTTTCTGCTCTGTATGCTATAGCAAAAAAAAAAAAAATTCGGGGGGGGGGGGGGGAGGCACGGGCCCGGTGTGCCCTAACGTGGCTACGCCCCTGCATGATAGTAAGATTACGTAAGCTAGTTTGCGGACGAGGTCCGCAAACTATCTTGCAAACTTATTATACTAACAGGTCTATTATTGAATACGATCGTCATATGAACATCCCACTGTTTTGAAAAGCAATATCAATAAGCAGCGCAGCACAATGACATTACTGTCGTATAAGATTACGTGACATAATAGTTTCAACGATAAGTTTGAATTGCGTTTGTATTCCCAGTGGTATTGACTGTTTCTTATTGAAAAGAAGGTCAGTTGAAATTCTAAAACTTCGCGCAATTCGCGACCCCGATGCTCAGAATCTTTAGAAGAGAGAGGCAAGAAAAAAGTATCAACGCTTACCCACCACCTGCGTAATGTTGCTGGGGAATTTCGGAACACAAATGATGCGTTTGTTTAACGCAAGGCGCGGAGGGCAAACTTTCGGAGTGCCGTGTCATTTGCATCCGCAAACGGCCGCGGAAAAGCGCCCTTCAGCGCCTCAAGTGTGGGCGCCTGTTTAAGCAGATGGTGCAGACCTCGGAGTTGCGTTCCCCATTAAGACTTTAAGACGGACGGAGTCAGTGTGCGCATACAGCGCAATTAAGCCTAAACCTGGACACTACTAAACCGAAGGTTGTGTGATTGCTTACATTTTACCTATAATTTGCTGCAAAGTTTCGTTTCTAAATGACTATTCTGACTATACGACGCAATGGCACTGCCTTTCTTGATATGCTCTTCACTTCAGTTATGGTTATAATCGTTATAAACCTTGTTTAACTGAAACTGACTTAAGATAACTGCGATAACATTAGATAATCCACTTCTCGCTTGTATTTTGTATTCACTCCTCTCCACTTCGATATTTCTTCTTATTCGAAAGTTTGCCCAATGGCATAAAAGAATAAATATGCAGATGGAGGCCTGCTTCTGCACTTGTACGTCAAAAGTACTCTACCGTTGGGCCCGTAGAGCCAAAAGTCAGTGAAGAAGGTCTGCCGTTCGCAGGAAGGGTCGTCGTATCTGGTTTAGGCCAGGGCATGCCCACAAACTGTTTGACTGTAGCCGCGGTCGCTCAAGCTGAGCAACATGTGCAAGTATCCTCAAACAGTCCACGGAGATGACGTGGCCAGGCGGCCAGCAACGCTTTTAACTTCACTTGAATTGGAATCCCTCGTAAATTTGTATTCACAAAAAAAAAAGCTTTTATTGTATAACTGCTCAAAAAGATGTACACGTGCCCATCGTGGTGTTGGACATAATATTAGCAAAGGCGGCCGGCCAACCGGAAATAGAGCTTACCAGCAAATAACCTACTAAAAAGGCTCAATGCCGGAAATTTTCTTCGGTGGCCATGTTATTTAAAGGATGTTACTGAATGCCCTCTGAAGAAATAGAAAATGTGCCTACCGTTCCACAAAACCGTTGGGGTGTCATTCCTTCGCACAGTCGCGGAGGCGGTCCAGAGACAGGATCGCTTCTCAGACTTTTCGCTAAAGTGATGTGTTACGCAATTTTTGCCATCGATACTGACTGAGAATACGGGCTCATGGCGATGGGTAGCAAATGAGCCACACGGGGATAAAACTGAGCGCGACGGTTCGCCGCTGCAGCTGCTTCCGCGCTGCACCGAATTAATGACGGCAGCGAAACAACGTGCAACAAGACAAGCGGGAACGGTCGAAAGCTGCGTGGAGGGTGATATTCTTTTGTGACCCATTGCCGACTTGAAGCAATGTGAGCGCTCGTCAAACGATTCGCGTCGCGGCAATCTGCCTCCGGCGGGTTTTATTGCACTTAGCCAGACTGGTTGGCCCCAGACAATGAAGCCGCGACAACCAACCGCGCATGATGTTTGATCGGGTTGGTTTACGGGGGTCGCCTTGCTCCGTACACCGTCGTCAAAAGGAAGGAAATAAACGGTGGCTAGACATTCCCCAGACGCTGACCGCGGAGGCGCAAATGATAGTCGATCCGACACAATCAGACAAAGTGATCGCATCACACAAAGACGAAGGTCGGTCTGTCTGTGCCTGCCTGAGAAGGACAGCTGCACTTCGTTCTAGGTGGAATGACGTGATGACGTATAGTGAAATAGAATAAAAAAGTTGGGAATAAGAGTTAACAATGCAAAGGTAATTCAGTTTCACACTGCAGACAGTTTTTTAATGGTCTGTACTAACGAGTTTAATAGCATATCCTGAGAATAAAGATTTGACCGTTTTATTTAGACGCAATGTGATCAATAATACCCTTTTAATAATTCATGAACACAACAAACATTTGGGTAGTAAGTGTCAGGAAGTATAAAATAAATGTTTAAAATTTATGAAGTCGTGGTTCACTGATTAATTGAGCAGCAATAAATAAATTTAATAACAATTCCTACATTGAATGAAATAAATAAATTCTGATATGGTAACACACTAAAACGTACGGAAATTAAGTAATAAAAATGTGTAAACTAAATTCCTAAATATTGTTGTAATTGCTGTTTAATTAATAAAATTTAATAACAATTCACAACCTTAATAACAATTATTAAATTTTTATTATAGTTGCGATGCACGCTATGCACGGGATTGGCATGACTTCAATTTTATAGAGAACACAAAGCATCGGCAAGTGGGACGGATGGTGGGACGTAGTGTTCCGGCGAGAACATTAATTATTTACAAAAGACGCGCTTTGTCACTTCCTACGATTCACAGATAAAAAGCGAATGGTGAGCCCCGTGATTCAAATGACAGGCCGAGACGGAATCGATGGGTTGGCGCAGACCTCTACGTCCGCCTAAACCATGTCGACGTTTGCGTTAGCGTTCCTTGTGTCTGCTGTGACAAGCTTCAGATTCTATCACGTTTGATATGTGGCGCTTAGATGGAGAAATATTAAGAAAATTTGTGAGTTAACAACATTTGCCTTTTACGGGCATCAAAAGCTTAGCAGCCGCCTATCCGTGAAGAGTGAAGACAATCTTGAATCATATAGAACCGATGAACGGTAATTTTCGGAAGCAATATATTAGTGCTCATTTGTGCTGAACGGTTCTTACGAAAGTGAATCACTTCTTAGAATGAGAGGCTTTACTTAATCTGGTACTTAAACGCAAGCCATGTACGCTGAAAGAAGAAACTTATTAAAAGAAAAAATTTAATTAAGCGATTGATCGTCGTATTTAATATGCGGCTTACGCCCTTCGCGTCTCACTCTCTCGAAATTATAGTGGCACCTCGTCATCAACCACACGGTATATCTCGTAATTATTTCCGAGCTTGCAAAAATAATAAATAAAAGCCCTTTATTTAGTGTACGTACTATTGGGGTGAAAAGAAATGCGAACAGTGCGACACCTAGACACTCTGCTGTTTGGTTTTTGCTTCAAGCGCTTGTAACCTGGCCGGTAATAAAAAAGACGCTAGGATCGTCCACGATAAACCACGGACGGCTCTAGCGTCGCTTTTGTTACCAGCCAGGTTACAAGCGCTTGAAAAGAACTTCGAACAGTGGAGCGCTTTTTTTTTATCGCGATATAGTGCATAACATGCCACATGAATTCAGCTGTGTAAACTATTGGGAGTAAGAGGTTATTTCATCAGTAATTGCATACTAATAATATATTTCTTAATCTTTATGCATTCAGGCTAGGCGAAACATTCAGCCGATATTCCAAACATATGAAAGCATTCTTGTTTTGTTAAAAGCTTAAATTAAATATTGCGATAATTTCCTCGTCGCTGACGCCCGTTCAGCAGATTACCGCGAGTAAATGTTTCGGTTTCATATTACTGACATGCAGTTACGATGTTTTCCTTCTATATTGAATGATTTTATCGCCAGCTTGTTTTTTTTCTTGCGATAATAACCCTTACAAAGATCACGCCTACTGCTCTGTTGAATATCGGGAAAAGTCTGTTGAAAATAAAGACAGTCAAGAAAAAAGGCCGGAATTATTATCAAGACTTTTGTAAAGGAAAAAAATCGAAACATCTTCGGACTCATACGATCGATTCACATAAGTAAGTGCAATATTTTGCTTCAACATGGCACAACCAGCAAGAGCAACCACGATCAGCTTTAGGATTGCCCACTCAATAGCATCGACAGCTGCAGAATTAGCTGCTGTGCGCGCTGCACTTTGTTTAGTCAATCGGGAACCACCTCGACAATGGTCGATATTCAGCGACTCAAAGGCAGCCCTATAATCTGTGCTGTCAGCTCTGCGTCGCAGAACAAGGAAGACGAAGTGCTTCTCTTGTGGAACACATCTTGCCCGTCTCTGCCGTTTTCTGGATTCTACACTGCAATTGTGGGGTCTGCCGCCCCCTACATCACGGTGATGGACGTGCAACCCCAAGAGGTTCCGTCCGGTTCCGGTTCAACCGCGGGGATCGCCTCGACGAAGCGTGGTAACACAGCAAGCGAGAGCGAGGACACCGAGCTGTACTCCGCATGAGGCGATGAGTCCTCCGAAGACGGCTTTCAACCTGTGTTGTACCGCAAGGCCAAACGAAGAATCATCAACGCATCGTCGGCGTCAAGCACAACAACTGTGAAAACTGCGCCTCAGCGGTGGCCCCACTCCATCCTGTTTGTGCCACAGAACGCTATCGACAATCTGCGTGTCCTCAACAGGCAAGCATTGTCTTTGTACCTTGAAAACACAGTGCCAAACGAGATCAAGGATATCAGGCTAAACACGAGGAAAAACATTTTGGCAATCGATGTGATGAACCCGAGTGCGCTGAGCACGCTGCAGCATGTAACGCAGCTGGGGAACATCAAAGTCCGGCCAATCATTCCAGCGGATGGTGCCACCGTAGCAAGTGTCATCTATGACATCGACACTGATATCGCTAGTGAAGACCTCCCAGTGCTTATAAAACCGGCGAATGAAAACAACGTCATTGTGCATGTAGGTCGCCTAGGTAACACACGTTGTGTGCGAGTAACGTTCAAGGGTGACTGTCTACCCTCTTACGTGAAGGTTGGCCATTTTCGTCACCAGGTCCGTCCATTTATACCGAGGCCTATGCAGTGTTTCAACTGCCAGAAGATTGGCCACGTGAAGGGCGTTTGCAGAAATCCCGCAGTGTGCCCCCGATGCGCCGAACCTCATTCAGAAGACAACTGTAGTGCAACTACGCTGAAGTGCCCGAACTGTCATGGTGCTCACAGTGCTTCCTCCAAGGACTGTCCTCAGATAAAGAAGGAGATTTCTGTTCTGAAACAGATGGTGAGAGACAGTTCAACTCACAAAGCGGCAGCGGAAAAAGTGAGGCGAAGACGACGTCGCCGTCGAAGGTCGTCACGAAGGACAATGTCGCATTCAGTGAGAAAGTCCGTTCCTCCGGTTCCCAGCGCGGCAACCACCAACGCCGCTGAAATAGAGGCTACTTGTAGATCTCTCTCAACAAAGGAATGGCCACCACTTAAGGAAACGCGACCAGTAGAGAAGCCACAGCAGAAAGAGCCTCAACTACAAGTACAAGATGCTACAACGGCATGGCACACAGATCACCAAGTGGTAGCGATTCTGCGATCACTAATGAACGCCATTCGCATGTTGCTAGGCAACATGAAGACGACGTCAGCTAGAAGTGCCCTTCAAGTACTGGACGCTCTCAGTCCGGTGCTGGCAGCCCTTGAATAGACCATGGCTCATTCACCGATGTCTTTCAGGGATGAGGTCCGAAATGCAGCAATATTTCAGCGGAATGCCAGAGGACTGAGATCGCGCATTGCTGATTTTCGTCGATTCGTGTACGCCAATAAGTTTCCCGTAATCGTCATCTGCGAGCCGAATTTATCCAGTGCAATAAGACTTTCTGGATACGAACCTTTTATGTCGTCTGCCATTACTGAAAGAAGCAAGGTTCTGGTGTTCATTCGCCGCGATCTCACTTACATCCTTCAGCCTGTACCACCTCATGATGATAATCAATATGTATGTTTAAGAGTGAAAAAGAAGAGACTTACTATTACAGTTGTGGGCGCATACCTATCACCATCAAGTCGGTTTGATCCTAAAAGATTACGTGACATCCTATCATCAGCCCCTGATCCATGTGTTATCATCGGGGATTTTAACGCCCATCATACTCTATGGGGAAGCCCGAAGACCGACGTGAAAGGCAGAAATTTGGTGTCTTTCGCCTCCGATAATGAACTTTTGTTGTTGAATGATGGCAGTCCTACATTTTTACGTGGCTCCACATACAGCAGCTGTCTCGACTTTGCGTTTGTTTCACGAAGCTTAGTGAGGCATGCGGGGTGGTTCACGGACATAGAAACGCATGGGAGTGACCATATTCCTACATACGTCAAGATTAGAGGATTGTCACCTTCCAAGATACACGACACGATACGAAGAGTGGACTGGACGAAATTTGAGTCTCGAATGGAAGACCAATGTCAAGACCACATACTAGACTTGGAAGAGGCAATCAAGAGCACTGTACAGGACTCTGTGCGTACTTTCACCTGCTCTTCGAAATTCACGCACTTCGACCTAGAGTTGGAGCGACTTCGCGCAATCCGGCGACGTGCTGAAAGAAGGTACCGACGCACGAAGGCCATTGACGATTTACGGACTGCTAGACGTATGCAGAAAAAGATCCAGCGCCGGTTGGATAAGGTCGAATTCCAACGCTGGACTGCTTTCTGCGAGTCGCTCGACCCTCGTAAACCATTATCGCAGCTATGGAGGACGGTACGAGGTTTGCGGTCATCCCCCGTTCAGAGGTCTCTATTCAAGGCTTTAGGCATTTACCAAAATCGACCAGATATTGACGTAGCAGAAGAATTCTGCGCCAGATTATCTGGACAACTTACAGCACCCGACAGTTTACAACTTTCGAACAGCTGTCCACCACCACGTGACCCCCGCATGGACCTCCCCTTCTCCATCCAAGAACTGAAGGCAGCACTCGCTTCGTGCAAACGTTCGTCAGCACCAGGACCTGACGGAATCTCCTACAGAGCCCTGTGTCATCTGGGTGAACGCGCGAGACTTGCTCTGCTTGAGCTATATAACGAATCTTGGCAGGAGGGCACGCTCCCCTTAAGTTGGAAAACCAGTCGTTTGGTACCACTGTTGAAGCCTGGCAAGTCACCGCTCGAACTGGCATCTTATCGTCCGATCGCATTGGCTAGTTGCGTGGGCAAAGTGATGGAGAGGATGATCCTCGGACGCCTGGAGTGGTACATGGAATACAATAACATCTACCCAGATACCATGGCCGGTTTTCGCCGTGGTCGATCATCAATTGATAGCGTCATCGACCTCATCACCTTCGTGGAACACGAGAAAGGCCGCAAGCGTCTTTGCGCTTCTTTGTTCCTCGACGTCAAAGGGGCCTATGACAACGTTACTCATGAAGCCGTCCTTGCCGCGCTAGAAGACGTCGGAGTGGGCGGTCGAATGTTTAAATGGATACGCAGCTACCTCTGCATGTGATCCTTTTTTGTGATCACGGAGGACGGGGACACCTCCCTACACTACAGTTATCGTGGTGTTCCCCAGGGCGGTGTGCTCAGCCCTGTGCTGTTCAATCTTACGCTGATTGCTCTCCATGCACACCTGCCAAGCACTGTTTGTTTGTCAACTTACGTCTGCGTCTGGACATCTGCGGTAACTCGCCTGCAGCTGCGAGCGAGAATCCAGAGAGCAGCCACTCAAGTTGCTCTGTACCTCCGTGATCGAGGCCTGGAAATTTCTACCGGAAAGTGTGCTCTTCTGGCATTTACGCGCAAACCCATGTCTAACTACAGTGTATCAATCAATGGTCAAAGCATACCGTATTGTCGATCACACAAGTTCCTGGGCGTCGTAATAGACAGAGAACTATCATGGAGTCCTCACGTCTCGTACCTGAAAAAGCGGTTGGCAGGTATTTCTCACCTCTTCAAGTTTTTCGCTGGAAAGGCTTGGGGAATGTCGCCCAGTGCTATGTTACAACTGTACAGGGTGCTGTTTCTCGGTTTCCTGCGATACAGTTTGCCTGCATTAACTAACGCAAACAAGACAAGTCGACGCATGCTACAGAGTGTTCAGGCCCAGACCCTCCGGATTTGTTTAGGCCTGCCTCAAAGTGCTTCAACAGCGGCGACCATAGCCATCGCCAAGGACCACCTCATAAAGACTCATATTGAGGTTGAAGCACTGAGGACCCACATAAGGCATCTGCCCGGACACCCCACCACCACCTAGCCTCTCTACCAGCGGACAGACCACGCACCTCCTTTTGCCGAACAGTAACCACGCACGGCGAATCCCTACCAACTGGCTTCACACCGGCGGCGAGACCTTCGGTTCCTCCATGGTGCCTGAAACAACCAATCATCAACCTGACAATACCAGGCGTCCAGAAAAAACAAGATCTGTCAGCCCCAGCTCTTAAACAGCTCGTTTTACTTCTATTGTACGAGAAGTATCACGACTCGACTCACATCTACACCGACGGCTCCGTCCTACCGAGCAGTTCAACAGCGGCGGTCGTGATTCCAACGATTGCCACAACTATCAAGTTCAGGACGGCTCACCCAACAACATCGACGGCAGCAGAGCTCACAGCGCTTCGCGCCGCGCTGCTTTTCATTAACGATCAAATGATAAAAAGGTGGACGATTTTCTGCGACTCCAAGGCGGCACTGCAGTCTCTACTGTCGACTTTGCGCCGCGGTCCGCACGAACAGTTGGTGCTTGAGACTGCCGAGATGTTCCACCACCTCACCGAGAAAGGACACTGCGTTACTTTTCAATGGCTACCGAGTCACTGTGGGATTGTCGGCAATGAACGGGCCGATCAAGCTGCCCGTTCAGCCCATACAGAGGACCGCGACCTGTCGATACCTCTTTCTAGGACAGACGCTGCTCGGAAACTCCGCATGCTCGCTCGCCAATGCACCATGTCAAATTGGAATGAGCCACATTTCATGCATGCACGACTACACTCCTTTGATCCCACGTTAAGCCTTCGACTGCCATCAAGACTTCGCCGAGGTGACGCTACCGTTCTGTATAGATTATGGCTGGGCGTCGCGTTTACCCATGCATATGCATTCCGCATAGGGATGGCCGACACCACCGCCTGTGAACACTGCGGCAACGAAGAAACGATTCGGCATGTTCTGTGTGACTGTCCGAAGTATAGCACACAGAGACAATCTCTATGCCATGCTCTCGACAAGATAGACGACCAGCCTCTATCTGAAGAAAGACTTTACGCCATCGTCCGGACATAACGTCGCAGAAGAAGGCTTTACAAGCGCTACTAGCCTTCCTGCGATCCACTGGCCTGTCAGAGCGCCTCTGAGCGGAACGCTCTTGTGTGTGTGTGGTTGTGATTGTTTTACAGCGAAAGCTGTTATGAGATCATTTCACCGGCCGTTTTTGGCGCCGTAGTTGTCCGCCGCCGCCGCCGCCGCCGCCGCCGCCGGTGTCCGTAACCAGTATCGCTCGAAATAAGAAAAAAAACGAAATTAGAAAAAAATTACAGGATGGAACGAGGTTCGAACCTGGGCCCTCTGCGTGGGAGCCCAGCATTCAACCTCTGCGCCATGCCGGTGCTTGAAACTGCTTTGCAAAAGGGTCCTATACAGGCTTCATGTCGGGAAGGAACCACATTAGCATATGCAATATAGCGTGGTAGAAGAGTAAAATAAGCACCAAGCGTCGCACAACGCGAATTCTGTAACCAGGCGTCACACAATGCGAATTGCGCAACGAGTAGGTTGTTGAATGCTTCCAACCCATTACAAAGGACTCTGCCATAATTCTTCATCGTCATCAGGCACAGCATCAACAAAGTGCGCATAATGCCTTATATGCGTTTAGCAGGTACCAACGCTCTCCGTAGAATGACGAAAAATGGCACATTGCTTGCTGCCCTACTTCTCAAAAATTACAATGATTTATAGCGTAGTGGGTTCTTCGCAAGTGCACTTGTATTGGTTGCCAAGGATAAGGAAGCCCATAAGCGCATGATCCACTTCCTCGGGGTCTCAATAAAATTACAATGATTTATAGCGTAGTCGGTTCCTTGCAAGTGCACTTGTATTGGTTGCCAAGAAAGCCCATAAGCGCATGATCCATTTCCTCGGGGTCTCAGTAAAGTTCTCCCCCCCCCCCCCCGTATCTCTCCCACGTCAACGTATGTTATACAGCATGACGGGAGAGGGAAATAGCAACCGGGCGTCACCCAATGCACAAACATAACTGGTGGGCCGTTTAGAGATTCCAACCCCATTACAGAGGGCTGAGCCATAACTCTTCATCGTCATCAGTCGTCGCGTCAACAAAGTGCACATATTGCCTTACAGACGTGTAGCTGGTACCTCGCTTCTCCGCACAATGACGAATAATGGCTTAGTAGGTGATTCCCAACTTCATAAAAATTGTGATTTATGGCGTAGTGGGTACCTTTCTAGTGTACTTGTTTTGTAGCCCCAAAAGAGCTTGACGGGCTCTAGAAACGCCGCTCTTCCAGCTTTCGCTGTGACTGTGCTGCGGTTTCAGCGCAGGCCTGGCGTTTTTTTTTTTCTTATTATTTATTTTCTCTCTCTCGCTTTCAACCCCCTATTCCCCAACCCCAGTGCAGGGTAGCATACCGGATACAAACTTCTGGTTAACCTCCCTGCCTTCCTCTACTCTTTCTCTCTCTCTCTGCGTCGCGGACCGCGCGAACAAATCGTGTTCGAGGTAATGAGAAAGAGCACCACGTGACGTTTCAGTGGCTTCCAAGTCACTGCGACGTCATATAAAAATGAACTCGCCGATAATGCCGGCCGGGCAGCACTGGAAGGCAGACAGGAAGAGACCACACCACTGTCAAGGTCCGACACTGCCAGCATACTACGAGCACTTGCGTAGGAGATCACGCTCTCTCTATGATGCGCACAAAGGAGCCAGACCACCCGGACCAATCATCAACACAACCTGTTCTCTTTGATGCATCTCTGTATTCCAACTGGACTCCTCCGAAGAGAGGCATATAGAAGAATCCAAACGCACACCTATCTCCACTTGGAAAGGGCCCATCACATAAATACCACATTACATGGCGGCGCTTGGTTATGGTGTGGTGCACGGCCGTCACTGCCACATGGGACGTGGGAATGCGCAGCAAGACCACAGTAGGCAAACTCGCCTATGTTGCGTATTTACTGTAGGAAGCCGTTGGAGATCCTCCTCGCTCGGCCAGGGCTGCAGGTCCCTTGGACCTGCAGGACCCTTGGACCAGGCGGAGCGTGTAGCCAGGATCACTGGAGTCCTGGAATAGGGACCCACCTACTCGCTCTTTCCCATTCTACCCCTTCCCCTGAACGATCAATAAAGTTTTTCCACCACCAGGCCACTCTGCTTTATCGCTTATGGCTAGGGGTGGCATTCACGAAATCTTATTCATTTCGCAATGTAACGGCCGACAACGCTCCTTGCGATGCCTGTCGTTGCCAGGAGACGCTGCAGCACATTCTGTGCGACTGTCCTGGATATAATGTTCAAAGACAGTTCCTGGCGTCCGCTCGAGCACACCTTGACAATAGACCAATGTATGTTGAAACCGTTCTTGTCGGTTGAAACGAAGGTACTACTTAGGTTTTTAAAAGAAACAGACTTGGACAAGCGGCTTTGACAGTGATGTCGCGTACCACGCAAGAGTGACTGACTGTGTCTGCTGTGTAATGTGCTGTCTTTCTCTCTCTTTCCTCTTTTTCCTCTCCATCCTGTTCTTATGTGTAGGGTAGAAGACCGGTTGTCTTAAACTGGTTCACCTCCCTGCCTTTCCTTCTCTACTATTTCTTCTTCAACATGGCACCGTTGTGCTGCTTTGTTTTGTACAATCGGCTCGCCTCATTCCTTATAGACGCCCCCCACGCAGGTTAGAATATTTTCTGCGAGCAGGCTCGAATCTTCGAAGCAGACAGGCGAGGCATAAGGACCTCACATTAAAGAAAAAAAAAGCGGACTGCGTAGGAAACGGGCCCACTATTTTATCGTACTGGTTTATTTTACGGCATCGACAGAGCGGTTAGCAGTGAGCGCCGTAACACGTTTCCCTGGCGTCCGCGAAATAAGATTTGTGGCGCCCTTACCACGACTGAGGAAGGAATGGGCGGGAAATCAGGCGAGCAAGGATGCGAAGAGAGGGGGGGGGGGCGGGGCTGGCGAACTTTCTTCTATATCTTTAATACGAGGAACTTGCATAAAGAAAATGTATAAAATTGAAACAAAGATGTAGAACAGACGAACCTCTACAGAAAACAAAAATAAAAATATACCGAAATCCAGATTCTTCGGGAACGTGTACACCTAGCCATTTTTCATTTCACAGATAAAATTTGATCTGCGACTGCGTTCCATCGCGGACTCTTGACAAAGTGTTTACCGTCGAAGAAGATCCGATACGAAAAAGAAAGCGTACAGATATGCCTGCGGAAGCAACCAAACTCAAAGAAAAATTGTGATACATTCCTCCCAGCCGCGATGCCTCGACGTTTGTCACGACCCAGCGTATGTTGGAGAGTGAGAGAGAGAGAGAGAGAGAGAGAGAGAGAGAGGAGAGAGAGAGAGAGAGAGAGAGAGAGAGAGAGAGAGAAGGGATCTCCGAAAATTTCCAAGGTTGCTTGAAGCAGTGGTGGAAGGTTTGATATCAAGAAAAAAAAATGTGGCTGCTTGAAAGGATAAAAACAGGATCGAGCAGCAATCGATACAGCGCCCTGCGAGAACAGCGAAGTTATAGAAGGAGGCCTCAGTGATGTTTGAAATCGCTTCAACCTGCGAATCCTTTTCTTTTCGCAATCCTGCGAACGGGCAACATGTGCTTCTGCGTTTCATGTACCTTCGGCCGAGTGAGTGAAGAAGCTCGCCCGATGTCTTGCACCTGAAACGAGACTCGTAGCTCTACTGACCTTTTGTTCAACATAGCTCGTATGCTGATCTTTGTGCGCATCGCCGCTATACGGATATATGGAGCAAAGTGAGGTGCATTCATGCGGTAAATCCCGAGCACAAGCCGAGAATTTCTTCAAGATATACACGGTCGGAATCACTCTGCGATGGATTTGCGCGGACACGGCGATATTGCAGTTCGCACGAATTCAAAGAAAATTGAGCCGATGACAACGTGAAGAACAAAGCGGGGAGACCAGTGGCAGCTCGATTGCAGGATTGTCGAGGGGCTTTATTGAAGAAGCGAAATAAACAACTCTAGCATTTGGATTGGGATAAAGGTTGCTGTGACAAAGAGCCGTGTTAGGGATTTAGGAGAGCGCATTCTAGCGTGCTCAACGAAAACAATAGCGTCTATTCGTATACTTCTTCAAGACTGCTAACCTAAAAGCTTCTCTTTCTGTATGTGTTAGCTACGATTGCCGTGCATTAAAGAGAGAGTGAGAATATAACAATAAAGCATATAAGTTATCCAGATGCTCTCCTGGTTTGCCACCCTGCACAGAGGAAGAAGATGTAGGTACCAGATGAGAGGAGGAAGGAGAAGGAAATAGGACAGTAGTTTCGCGCACACTCACAGATGTGAATCAAGTCTGTAAACGGTTGCAGAATGCCGTTGCCCTGAGGTACTGTATCAAATGTGCGTGGTTGGTGGCCGCGCCAGTGCCATAGCCCAAAGTTTTCCAATTAAGATTGGCAATGAACTGAACGCTTTTCGGCACTAAGAAGCGCTCGTTAAGGCGGAATTGCCGCATCCATTTTCTGTTCCTGATGACATACTGGTGTACATTACGCTAAGCGTTATTCGTGGGCGTTTATGGCGACAGCGCGTTGTGATCGCACAGCGTACCTGATGATCGGTGGTCGCGTTTCGGTGCTTGATGAAGCGCCATTAAGCGGATACCACTAGGGACCCGTTAGCCCATTAACACTGGTCACTATATGGCCTCGTCCCTAACGCAGTGTAGCATACACGCCATCCACTAGCTTATCATGGCGATCATACATTGTATCTCTATGACGAGCTTTGTAATTAACCATAATTAAAACGTGATATCACGTCGACGCTGAAGACGGGTCCATGTTTGAGATTCCTTTCTAGTGTGTCACTTTGGAAATCGGAAATTCCACATGTGCTTAGAGAGTCTACAAACGTGCCAAACGCAAATGATCGAGCGCTGCTTGAATTCACTGGACTTATCATGGGAGGAGAAACGATTGAAGCAAAGGCTAGCCGGTTGTTGGACCTGCTGGCTACTCTGCTATGGAAAGGGTGCAAAGAGGAGAGAAGTTAATAAACTGAGAGACCGCCAAAAAGAAAGAAAAATACGAAAAAGCAGAAAGTACACGACGAAAATCGTCAACGACTATGAGTAGCCTGTTTCAAAAACAGCACGGATTCCTAATAACTGTTCAAGTGCGTAGGGGTCATCGCCTATTTTAGCGCGGTTGTCCAGGTTGCAGTGAGCCTTGCACAAATCACAGGCCGACCGGCCGACCGGATTGAGGGATGGATAGATGAGTGAATGGACAGATGAGTGAATAGATGGATAGATGTGGACAGAGAGAATGGAAAGATAGAAATTCGCTTAGGAAAACTGGAGACTGGAGAGGCTTGTCTGGTAGCGCGTGTTGAGCACGCCACTCTATGGGAAAGCGGTGACAAGCGATACAAATACGCGCACAGCGTACTACACTTCCATTGCGGCTCTAGATACCAGAGACTACGTTTTTTTTTTTTTTGCAATCACCCGTATGTGCTACAGGCACAATCAACAATGGTGTCACTGCTAGAAAGAAGCTACTGCAGATAACCTACCTTGTCACACAAATGATGAAAGATACTAAGTTTCGTCGGCCTCCGGCAATTTTTTGCATGCAACCTCTAATAAATTCCGACCTATCCTTTAATCGCATTATTCGTGTCATTCTTTCCTCTTCAGAAAGAGAAAATTGCGGTTTGAACGAAGTTACACAAGACTTCAGAGCTTCTGCTTGTTTTTTTATTTCGTAGTGGGTAATCAATTTTTTATTGAGATATATTTTTCGTACAATGACGTCTAGCGCCGATGGCAACGCTCAATTTAAGGTGAACTGAGCAACGTTATATTTTAATCAACTCCCCTAAAGCTTAACGCCTGCCCACTCCCCCATCTACTCCACGTAACATAAACGCGAAGCATAAATGCAAAAGCATAAATGCAAAACATGAATGCAAAGGACAAACGCTATTAAAAGCGTGAAAAATAAACAAGTGAGGTAAAATGGGGTTAAGAACAATGACGGTACGCTTACGATTTTCGAAGCGATTTCAAACTTTAAAGTATTGAACAATTGCCGTCGGGCCCAGCGCTTGTGCGCGGCTCATTCATATCGGCGTGCTCCGTTCAGACTAAGAGCCCCGGGAGAACGTGACCGGGCAGCGAAGAAACGTCGACTCCCCCCCCCCCCCCCCCCCACACACACACTTTCCTTCTCACTTTCCCCACACTTCCTCTAACCATGGAGTCGGGGGTGAGCACCCAACGCGTGCAGACGGAAGCAGAGAACGGGGAAGATATGTAAGACGAAAGAATGACGACGATGCTAGATAGGGACTGAAGACGCGAAAAGCACGTCGGTTGAGCTTAACCCAAAGAGAAGGTAAAAAGCGGGCTTTCTTACACCATGCTTCAACAAAAGGCGCGCAGATAAGGTGCACTTCTATGAGAACCTCACGGAAACTCGAAAGCTCCCTGAAAATGTAAAAGAAAGAGCACGCGTTCGAGATGATGCAAGAAAAAATAGCAGGGTGTCCAATCTTACCGAGGAGCCCTAAAACGAGAAAAGAGCGTAACCCTGCGGAGCTGATGTGATACGCGCGCCTCAGAACGTTCCGGCGGACTCTTCAGGCCAGACCAGATTCACGTGGTTTCCATTCCTTTACCGACATACTTCATTCCGGGTAGCTTGCACTTCGACTTCGTTGATCCGTGGGGTATTGAGGTTCCCAGAAACTCATCTAGGATAGCGTGGTTTATATGATGCGTTTTGCTTTCCTTATATCGACAGGCGTTGTTGCGAAGATGGCCGCAGCAGCCTTCGCCAGCAGCGTACTACCGACTGCAAAATAACTCCTTTTGAATGATTCCGATCTCATTTTGTGGCAGCTGCGTGTTATCGTATTAGCTGCGCTTTTTTTTTTCGCTGACTTTCTCGACCGCATTAGGTTTTCCCGCACTGGCCGAAATGATAAGCACAGGAAGAAGACGAACAGTGGCGCAAAGCTTTGCGCTCTCACTCACTCACTCACTCACTCACTCACTCACTCACTCACTCACTCACTCACTCACTCACTCACTCACTCACTCACTCACTCACTCACTCACTCACTCACTCACTCACTCACTCACTCACTCACTCACTCACTCACTCACTCACTCACTCACTCACTCACTCACTCACTCACTCACTCACTCACTCACTCACTCACTCACTCACTCACTCACTCACTCACTCACTCACTCACTCACTCACTCACTCACTCACTCACTCACTCACTCACTCACTCACTCACTCACTCACTCACTCACTCACTCACTCACTCACTCACTCACTCACTCACTCACTCACTCACTCACTCACTCACTCACTCACTCTATATCCAATTCACTGCATGCCTGTCCTCTTGCTGTGCTGTATTGAAGCTCACTAAGCAACTGTTTCCTCCTAAATGTCAATCTGAGACACAAAAGAGCAACTAAATCTGTGCAATCACTGCAACGCACGAATATTACCCTCTCACGTACAGCTTGTCTTCTTCTTCTCCGTAAAAGATGGCCCGTATCCAATACGACACCATCGGCGTTTCACGTTCTGGCGCTTAGCTACCAGCGTGTGTATCCTCGGCAATCAGTCCTCGCTCCCGCAAGAAATGTTATCTTCCGCTCCAGCAACGCGCTGACGCGGCGACCCTCAGCGGAGTAACGGAAGTGAGCACAGCCGTAATTGGAATCGCTGGACACAGGCTCAAAGTAAACATTGACACGATGGCCGCTGTACGCTACTGGACGCTATGGCGGTTTATTTTTACCGGGAGATGGTGAGGCAAGAAAAGCATCGGTGACAACCGTTCTCATTGTGCGAACCCGTGAACACCACTTTTGCCGATGAGATTACGTGTACAGCTGTCACGACGATAACGAAAAAAAGAAGAAAAGAAAAGAGTGGAGCTCGGGGATTTCCCTTAAGCCGATCTCGTTATCGGGTCCCGATGGAGTCGGTGTCATCCGTCAGCTTAAACCTTCGAGCCCTTCTTTCAGTACGTATCGGCCGTCGATTTCTCGTTTCTATTGTCACTTCGTGAAAGCACGCTGTCGACAGCGCCTTACATGCACCTGTTTGTTTTTTCAGGACCGCTAATTTTTTTCTTACGCACTTCCTCATTCTTCACATTTTTCTCATTGACACACAGCATATACAGGAGACAGACCACGCCGCTTCTAATTCATTTTTCTTTTTTGTAGCTGAAGGCGAAATCTAAGACCTCGGCTTTTGTAGGCGGCTCGAGTTCAGTTGAGAGGCAACAATTAAAGTGTGCTGGGCTGGAAAAAGAAGAAAAAAAATAGGGTGTGTCTTGCGGGTTAAAACCATTAAAAGTGTTTCGCATCAGTGACTCCGCAACATTGAAAGTGAACCGGATAACGCTATTGTTGGGATTACGAATGTAGTGACAGAAAACAAATCACAACAGCTCAAACTCGGCTATCGCAACACAGTGGTGGAAGCTGCTTTAGTGCTTCTCGCATCTTCATCATTATCTCTTCATTGGTGTAGGGGAGTCTCACCCTGGTGATTTAACTTGAGACGATGGCTCGTGGTCGTGGTACGGATTGAACCAACTAATGCGGATCGTCTTACGAGTCTGATGGCGCTCGTCCAAGGCTTCCTTCAGTGGCTTGACGATGTAGTATCAATGAGAACTAACAGACATTAACGCCAAGGAAAGTATCCAAGGAACGCCAAGGAAAGTATCCGCCGCCGTAGCTCAGTGGTAGAGCATCGGACGCGTTATTCGAAGGTCGCAGGTTCGGTCCCTGCCGGCGGCAAGTTATCTTTTCGTCCACTTTACTTTCTTCACATGTATATTTTAAATACTACAGATAACACCCACTATACTTTCCTTGGCGTTATTGTCTGTTAGTTCTCATTAATAATGTGTCTAACAAAGAAAACGAGCCCTTAAGAGTCATCTCCTTTCCTTCATTCATAACGAAGGTCTCGCTCTGGCAGACTTGATGCCTTCAGGTAGTATGCGAGGGATTATTGGTCAGCTCCCAGCTCGTAAAAGATCACGTGCTACGTGACGCCAACAGGCGAAAAAGAGTGTTCCACACTCGCCGCCATGGCTGCGATTGGTGCTGACTAACACTCCAAGGTTTAAATGAACATATATACCCCACAAAGTGGACGGTAGGATGACCGCCGCCGTAGCTCAGTGGTAGAGCATCGGACGCGTTATTCGAAGGTCGCAGGTTCGGTCCCTGCCGGCGGCAAGTTATCTTTTCGTCCACTTTACTTTATTCACATTTATATTCTAAATACTACAGATAACACCCCCTATACTTTCCTTGGCGTTAATGTCTGTTAGTTCTCATTAATAATGTGTCTAACAAAGAAAACGAGCCCTTGAGGGTCATCTCCTTTCCTTCATTCATAACGAAGGTCTCGCTCTGGCAGACTTGATGCCTTCAGGTAGTATGCGAGGGATTATTGGTCAGCTCCCAGCTCGTAAAAAGATCACGTGCTACGTGACGCCAACAGGCGAAAAAGAGTGTTCCACACTCGCCGCCATGGCTGCGATTGGTGCTGACTAACACTCCAAGGTTTAAATGAACATATATACCCCACAAAGTGGACGGTAGGATGACCGCCGCCGTAGCTCAGTGGTAGAGCATCGGACGCGTTATTCGAAGGTCGCAGGTTCGGTCCCTGCCGGCGGCAAGTTATCTTTTCGTCCACTTTACTTTCTTCACATGTATATTTTAAATACTACAGATAACACCCACTATACTTTCCTTGGCGTTAATGTCTGTTAGTTCTCATTAATAATGTGTCTAACAAAGAAAACGAGCCCTTAAGAGTCATCTCCTTTCCTTCATTCATAACGAAGGTCTCGCTCTGGCAGACTTGATGCCTTCAGGTAGTATGCGAGGGATTATTGGTCAGCTCCCAGCTCGTAAAAAGATCACGTGCTACGTGACGCCAACAGGCGAAAAAGAGTGTTCCACACTCGCCGCCATGGCTGCGATTGGTGCTGACTAACACTCCAAGGTTTAAATGAACATATATACCCCACAAAGTGGACGGTAGGATGACCGCCGCCGTAGCTCAGTGGTAGAGCATCGGACGCGTTATTCGAAGGTCGCAGGTTCGGTCCCTGCCGGCGGCAAGTTATCTTTTCGTCCACTTTACTTTATTCACATTTATATTCTAAATACTACAGATAACACCCCCTATACTTTCCTTGGCGTTAATGTCTGTTAGTTCTCATTAATAATGTGTCTAACAAAGAAAACGAGCCCTTGAGGGTCATCTCCTTTCCTTCATTCTTGACGATGTAGGTCATTCGAGACTCATTCATTCATTCATTCATTCATTCATTCATTCGACGACACTATAAGGCCCGACATATTCGGCCGCGAACATTGAAGTGAGAGTAGGTGTAGTATTTTGGAAGATTCCCCTAACTGGACTGTTCATTTCAGTGCATGCTCATAGGATAGGACTCTTTAGCCGGCTGTGATTATTGGTGCCAGTTCTTAAACTCTATCGAATTAGTGCGTGCCTCAAAGACAGTCCATTTAGCGTATATACTTAGAAAATACCCGCCCAGAGTAGTTAACGATATTTGCACAGCCAACAAATCATTGGCGAATGATCGGCATGCTGGCGGTTGTCCAGTTTGTGTCCAGCTGGTTTACTCCAGCTGGCGGCACTCTTGAGCGCATCACGCGAGCCTTTAGAAACTTGGCCAAGCTGAGAGATGTCCGGGAGATATGGGAGACCAGTGTCGAGAAAGTGCTACACTGTTCGCACAGCGCCCGCAATCGCATTACACAGGACTCCTTCACTAAATAATTGTCGACCGCTTGTGCAATTTTTCGGATGTAGAAGATGTGTTTATGCGACGAACAACACCTTAATAGCAGCGGTAATCAGCTATGGAATAGTCGCGAGCAAAGAAGCCAAACGGCGTACGTGCGACGATATAGGCGAGGCAGAAACATGACACAGCCAGTGCTGCTAATATGCCAGTAAATACGTTGCTGCGCACATTTTTTCAATATTAAGAACTTCCTCTTGAGCATATTTTGTCTCTGATTAGAGTTTTATAAGGCAGTGATAATATAATAATATCTGGGGTTTAACGTCCCAAAACCACGACATGATTATGACGAGACGCCGTAGTGGAGGGCCCCGGAAATTTCGACCACCTGAGGTTCTTTAACGTGCACCAAAAACGTACACGGGCTCAAACATTTTCGCCTCTGTCGAAAATGCAGCCGCCGCGGCCGGTATTTGATCCCGCGACCTTCGGGCACATCCGGGCTAGACCACCAGTAGACCACCGTGGCGGGGCATAAAAGACAGTGATGCAAAAAAAGACATGACCTACTTTATATCATTATACGTTTTAATTTCTCGCATTTAAATAACGAAATGTTGCATTCACGCTGGCCCGAAAATTCCTTAAACCCCATGCTTACTTACCACACAATATATCGCATTAAAAAGTGTTTTGCGTCAGCACTATTAACTCGCCGAGGAAAGATACGGTTTTGTCATTGCACACGCACTTTAAAAAGAAAAATTATGCTGGTCTTCGAGCAAATACGATATTTAGTCTCGGCGTCTGCCGAGTGGCCGCGCTATTAACGACCGCTTCATTTCAGGGACTTTACCGCTTCATTCCTCGTTCCTCCCCCATGTGGCGAAAGGCGGCCCTGTAACGATCGCCTCTTTAAATGGGCGTCATCGCGCCTTTGTATGGCAAGCCGAGTCCATCTGTTACTTCGTCAAGCCCACGTCGCTAATGCCCGCTGCAGTGTTCAAACTCCGAAAAAAAAAGAGGCGTGACCGACGAGCACCTCTAGCGTGCGACGTATAGGCAGCCATTATGCTTTCATTTATAAAGAAGACGCGCAGAGAACTTAATTTTCACGAACTTTTTATAAAACGTTCCACAGTATAAGGCTTGAAAGGGCGTGTTAGTACACTGCATTTAATTTTGAACTGCTATTGCGTGTCGTCGGCGCTGCTGTAGTTTCTACGCGCAATGGCTCCCCAGAGTGCTTTAAAAGTGACTGGAGAGTGCATGCAGAAGAGGTTGGCTGTAATGAGGTTTGATAAAATAAAATTATTGGTAAGCGCCGCTAAGAAAACGCCCAAGGGCGTGCTCTAGTCAGCGAACATACTTAAAGGAGGCTTCTTAGTAAAGAGTAATTTTTAACGTACTGGCAGTAGCTTTGTGGCTACACTCTCTTGAATGGGAGCTTTCTTTTTTCCCTTAAATGATTCACCACCACCGCCAATACAGTCGGCGTCGGAAGTTCATAGAACACTCGGACTCAGAAATGTTTGAATGTCCCAGCAATTTGTGACTGTGTTCGGTCGAACTACACAGTATATGTTGTTAGTGCGTTTTAGAACAGGCCGGATATCTAAATTCAAGGCTGCCTGCAGAAGCAGCGGGAATAACGAGCTTTTTCTTTTATCTGGCTAGTGAAGGCAGGCTAGCGATTGGGAAGGCGATACGAACACGGTCCGATTACGCTATAGCACTCTACTCTTGAAAGCGAAGCTCAAGCGTCCTTGAAGTTTTTTTTTTTTTCACAGCGTGGCGTGCTCTTGTATGAATTCTTCGGTATATGTAAGAGGAAAACCAAGTGCCTCCAGTAAACTTGACATTTACTACACACCGTGATTTTAATACTGAAGTTCTTGTGGCCCCATACGATGTTCCAGAGAATCAGCTTGGCCCCTATGCAAATTGCCTAAATAACAATAAAAAAATGCCAAAATCGAGCCGATAATTCACCGGTTACAAACAAACGAACAAAAATATTTTATTTACCAGCGCCAGCAAATACTGCTATCAGTATACGTCTGTCTTTTTCATATCGTAGGCCTTGCGCGCAAGGTGAAAAATCGAAACTTTAACGTCAGTTTACACAACTAAGTTGCAATTTCATACGTACAAAGAAAACAGGAGACACGCCTTTTTTTCCTTGGAACCGAAGAGTACGCTCGCTGCCACGCAAGAACACACACTAAAATCTAATAACAGACGCTAGCGTCCTTACAAACACCGACGTCAATCCATCATCGTGATGGTGCCACATTTACGTGAGCATTAGAGGAGAAGCTGCGGCCATCCGTGTTACCGCCGTAACTTCCAAGCTTTTGGAAGAATTCGCAAGAAGCTCGAAACGAGCGCAGTTTCTCAACATGCGTCGTTCTTCATTCCTTGCCAGCTGCACGGCCATTTGGTCAGCTGAAGCAAGCGAGTGCATTTGCTAGAACGCCCACGGCTTATCCAAGCTGTCACTTAATGTGAAAAATGTGGCGTAGTCTCTACACGACGATCTTCTTTGCTTTCTTCGAGAATGCTTACGAAAATGCTCGTTCAGTCACGTCGCAAGTAAATTGAAATTTGTACCCGACACCCAATGTTGCCGCGCGCGTATGTTTGGTTTCGGCAAGTGTCCGATACGTCGGTGCCCAGCCACCATAGAATAGCCGCTGCAGCCTTTTCGTTTCTTTTCTTTTCAGTTTAGTGAATGGTGTTCAATTAATTGTTAAGGCAAAAGCCTTAGATGCCGCATCAAACTCGAAAATTGACTGGCGTCCTGCATCGGTGGCGCCGGTGCCAACACGAGTGATGCAAAAAAAAGAGAAAGAAGCGCAGCTTGCAGTAGTGGCACAAGGCTGGAACCATCAGCGGAGCTAGTGTTCGACCTAGCTAAGTTTTGCTCGTATTGCCAAGGTTTTGCTGAGAGGCTACGTTTTTGCTAGTAGTACTAAGTATGCCTAGACTTGGCTAGACATGTGGCGTGACTACCTTTTACATGATGTGATTTTAGTCACGTGGCTAGCTATTACGCGATGTCGCGTGACAAAATTTTTCATGATTTTTAGTCACGTGACTGGATGATGAGTGATGTTTCGTGATTTTTAGTCACGCGAGTAGTTACATGATGGAACATGATTCTAGTCGCATGGCTAGTTACGTCATGTTACGTGATTTTAGTCGCGTGAGTGTTATGTGGTTTTTAGTCACGTGACCAGACGTTACGTGATTTTAGTCACGTGCCTAGATGCTACGTGATTTTTGTCGCGTGACTAGTTATTACGCGATGATTCGCACTAGTGGTGCCAAGCCGGAAGGAAGGGCGGAGCTGGGCTGTCTTATCTGTGTCTCTCTATTCTCTATTTCTTTCTTCCTCTCTTTTCTTCCTTTTCTTTCTCTTTCATCTCTCTGCTATTATATGTCTTTTTTGCTTGGTTTATTCGTATTCTTTTATTTCACTCTCTATGTATTTCTATGTCTTTCTCGCTCTTTCTAATTTCCTCCTTCTTGCCCTTCGTTCTTTCTCTCTCTCTATTTTTCCGCCTCCTTTTTCTTTCTCTCTCTTTATATCTGTCTCTCTCTTACTTTCTCTTGCTGTCTTTCTTCCCTTTCTTTCTCTATATTTCTCTCTTTCTCTCTATGCTATGCTTTACTCTCTCCCATCCTTTCTCTCCTCCTCACCTTCTCTTCCCTTTCCCGCCACCTTGATATACTATATACTGCACAAGTCTATGCTATGTTCTGCTTGCGTGCCTGTCTAGACGAGTGGTTAGGACGCTCGCCTTCGGATCGTGGGTACGCGGGTTCGAATCCCGCCGCCTCATCATAAGTTCGTTTCTCCATGATTTCCCCTTTCTTTATGTCTATCTGTTTCTTTCTCTCTCTCTCTGTACTCGGTTTCTCCCCTCACCCATCAGGGTTATTAGAGGGCACGCCGGAAGAAATCAGGCGCACGTGTTGTGGGAGCGAAGGAGAAGTTGAAAAGGACGAAGCGATCGCGTACCAGTTCATGATGATGATACTTACTGTTCGCACTACCCGGCGCAATGAAAAGCTTAAATAGCTGCGCTCTTAAGATTATCATCAAGAGATGACGTCGGCATATGACGCCATAGTAATGTCACAGATCGCCAAAATTTGTATCATGACGTCACGTCACGTGAGGTTATCATTTGATATCGCCGTTTGGTAAAATTTGGGCCGGTCACGGACGCAGTGCAGAACCAGGTGAGGCTCAGAAAGCTTGCAACGCCTCCGATCCTGGAGGCGGTCCAAAACCGCGTTAGGTGCGAAAAGCTTTCGGTGGGCGGCGGGGCAGGATCAATACATCGATGCGAAGAAAAAGAAAATGGCTTTTGCCTTCGAGTCGTCTTAGGCGAATGCTTAAGGGACCCTGTGACTCTTTGGAAAAAGCAGAAACGTTACAGATTTTGGCGTTAGCAAAGCTGTCATTTAGTGCGATTAAGAAGGGAAGGTTTCTGGATTAAAACTACCGAAAGAGGAATAATAAAATGAACCGTTCAATGTCATATATGAAAACTTATCGATGCATGAATCGTAAAAGAGAGAGAGAGGGGGGGGGGGGCAGAGAAAACGAAAGAGTCGAATGAAAGCTGAACGTTATGACTGATACAAGTCCACTGCATGAAAACGAATTGCCCAGAATACAGAAACAAAGCGCACCCAGTTTTAGCGTCATGTTTCTCGCGACACGTGCTTGAACATTAGATGGAAATGCAAGCCTTCGCGAACGGCTACGTGTGCATATAGGCGTTTGTTCCATCCACTCATCTTCCTTTGACAATGCGCAACTTTTCTGGACTGCTTTTTATTTCTCTTACAGCGTACTAGATATATCTCTCAGACGCATAACATCATTCCTGGGAAGGGAAACCGAAGGAACACGATTGAAACAATTACCTTCCATGCATGCGCAGAGACACAATATACTCGCCGAAACGAAAGGCGTCCGTTCCTTATGCGAGGAATGCGAGGAAAACAATCTCGACTCGGGCGGCGGGAGCAACGGAAGGAAATGGTCGATGCCAAATAAAGGTAGGCGGGGATCGCGAGACATAAGGTGTCTATTTTGGGTCTGGAAATCCGAGGAGGCCCAGCGAAAGCCATGAACAGTTGCTGGAGTGGTCTGAGATACGTTTCAAGGAAGCGAGGAAGAAGCATATCGCATACTGAACGTCAGCAATACACGGTAACTCGTCGCACGTGCCTCAAAGAACGACGAGGTCGATCCCTGCCAGCGCCCTCAGGCTCTTATATGCTAGAGTGTCAATGGTATGGTGCGCCTGATGCAGAAAGAAGGGACGCGCTGCAAGTCCTACAGATGGTCGGACTTAATGGGGACAGTTGCGCTGGAAGCCGTGGCGGAAGCCGACTGGAAGCCGACTATACAGTTCGTGCGGGCTTTCCAGATACCGTCTATCGCAAAATTATCTACCGAGAGGGGGCGCTACGGGCGTAAATCGAAATAGAGGACGTCGCAGGGTAAAGTCGCGCAATGACGGCACGTCGCGCCGGTAGGCGAAGAAATCTTGAAGTGGGAATGAAAAAAGCAAAACCAAGGAAAGGGGGGGGGGGTGCTGCGAAAAGGAACTTGTTTGACACGGAAGCACGTGTAAGCTTTGCGGCGTGGAAGTGAAAGTAGACAAAAAGTATACTCGGCGATTGAGGCGTCTGTGGGCTAGATTTTGAGACAACGATTCAGCTACTAAATCAGGAATGAAGTGGTGGTTACGTTTTGTAGGGTGGAATAGTGGGCGAGTTGGTATGGATTCGCGAGGGCTGCGATGCGGGTTTGCGGGTTAGACATCGTCAGTAGGTTTCCTTATAGTGCAAATAAAAGACAGGACAAAAGTAGGCACACATAGACACACAGGCGACTGCGTCCTGTGTGTCCGCGTGGCGAGAAGCAACCTGGTGAAGGTATAGATTCACCATGGCTAACAGCGCGACTAACGCTGTGTCGCGTGCCCCCTCCTTTTCTTCGTCCGCGTTAGTCGCGCTGTTAGCCAAGATGAGCCACGTTTTGTATATAGATAATAAAGAACAAGCTTGAATAACTACAGTGGTTACTCATTCTCATAAAATAATAGTAATAGTAAGACACTGTAAAATGAGATGCGTCGCTTGTTCGAAAAAAAAGTCCCGAATGATGTAGCTGAATGAGCCAAAAAGGGGTACTTCCACATCGTAGGCGTCGGCACAGCGGGGGGGTAGGGGACACCTCCTGGTCACAAAAGGGACGCCAAGTCAGCCCCATAATCGGAGCTGTCCCGTCGTTGTTTATTGTACAGGTTTTTGACGATAATGGCAGCGGAGGAACCCTGACGTTGCATGCCAAGTACGGTTTACTTCCCATGTGTTGCCCAAGGAATACCGGGGACAAAGTCAGGTCGTTGGGGGCAGCACGTTGCTTCATTTTCGTTTTTGCATCAATTGTTCAGCTTGTTTTCTTTCCGACTCGCCCAAGGGGGAGTGGGCTATGCGGTGAAATATTGCACACCCTAGTGCAAAACCCAGCGAAAGTCTATATTCCACACCATGATGCTGTTTTCCAGCATCACCACTCTCAATAGCTCCGGAGCTCTAAGCTCAGCCACAGGAAGACCAAGTTATTCATTCATTTCGCATCAGCCAATATAGTGCCTCGATTCATATTCACAGCTTGCGCATGCGCCATACGATGAGTGGTGCGCATTTCGACGCAATTTCAGCTCTCTCGCATGAAACAGGCGAGCGCCTTGTAAATAATGCATTCCTCCGAGGGCAGAATTTCTGGAGAAGCGATGACTCTGCTAGCTTAGACAATGGAGACCTTTCTTTGCTCGCTGTGGAAAAGTCGTCTCAAGCACATGAAACGGGATCAGTCGATTCGTGCGCGCGAATGGAGTTGGAGAATTTTTAGAAATTTTAGACGAGACGTACGCATTCCGTACTGTGCTACAACGTAAACACATTGATTTTTTTACACTGGAGGGACATTGAAGGGGTACCACTGACATCACTATGGCGCTGCGGCTGATTGTTTCTCACCATTCCCGTGTCATTTATTGTGTGGGAACTACGTTGTACAACTCGTAGGCATTCTGTACTTCAACATGTTAGAAGCACCATGTTTAGAGGCCTGTCCAATTACACTTCTTCCTGTACGAAAAAAAAATGAATTACATTTTTTTTACTGTTCCTCTGTATGCGTGCATATAACGCTATAGTTGTGACCCTTAAAGGTGAGATAAGTGATGAAGATAACAGTAATGGTGATGACGATTCGAAGGCTCCACCCTGTATACCCTATGGGGCAGTGCAAGACTGGTATAGTTCGTGCTGCTCGATGCACTGCTGAAGCAAGATGGCAAGTAGCATAACCGCCTATCATAACATACATATTATGACGTCTCGGTTGGAACGACGTTTATTTGGCCGCGAACTCGGGAGCGAACAAGCGCCACGGACACAAATCTTAAATGATGAAGAGCCCACAGCCGAAGACGATGATAATGATGGACAAACGGGTGATGATGATTACAATAACGCAGAGATGAGAAAGAAGTGCATAACAGGTGCCTACAATATGAACAGTGCTGAGCTGAAGCGCTGATGCATTTATACGACATGCTTATACTATTGGAACAGTATCATATGTCACACGTTTCCAGGCACTGATTTAATTGGAGACATGACAGTAAACGATTGTGTACTGGCTATATTGTCCGTGATAAACGTGTGGGGGAAAAATCCCAGTTTCCCCGCAAGGGTGAAAGGATGAATGCGATAGCAACAAATTGGAATGTTATACGCAGTAAGGCTAGCAGTAACTCTTTTGGATCCGATCTCGCGTAACTCGACGAAACGCTGGTTTAAGGGAATACGGCCGCTGCAGGGTCCGAAGCGGTTTTCGTGCTGTCAGTCCTCTAAACGCACAGGGTTGAGAGCACATCAAGTTTACGAGCCGTCTCCTAATGTCTGCTGAGATAGCGCGCGCGCCAGCGCTAGCGACCGCGCTCTTATGAGCAAAGCTCGCAGTTGCTGCTCGAGCGACGCCCCCCCCCCCCCCCTTCCACCACTGACGTTCTTTCGCCTGGCGAAAGACGGCCGGGGCGCTTTCTCTCTGCTTGAGGGGCCGTCGACTGCAGGCCTCACACGTGGGGCGACGTTATCGCGTGCACCCTTCATGCGACGGAGATGGCCGGCCGGCTCGTTTCATCTATACTTCAGCCGCATTCGTCCCCAGCGCTTGCATGCTTTTACTCGCGCATAGAACATACGATGCGCGAGGCGCTGTTATCGATTCGGTCTTTATACGGAACATGACGGCGACGGCAAAAACCCGCAGAGTGTGTCCGTGTAATTCCTGTGCAATAAAAGAAAGTGAGTGGATATTAATTACCCAATTTACGTATCGCAGGCGTGCTAATAGACGAAGCATGGCAGTCGCTTCCCATCACACCCTTTTTTCACGACGAGTGAATGGGTTTCAATTTGTTTCCTTCGAAGCGCAGCAAAGACGTGCTGGATTCCCCGCCGTTTCCCGCAGCGTGGCCGCAATCTGCTGCTACTACCAAGGTTAAAAGACAGGGAATGGGAGAATAAGGGGCCAGGGTTGCAACGGTGAAACAGGGATGCTTGAGGCACCGTGCGCATAACGTAACGATACAAAGAGATACGAAGCAAGAGTCGAGCTTCGTGCGAGGTCGAGCAACCCCGTGAGCCAGAAGATTCCACTCCGACGCAGCTAAACCAGCGGACGCGTGGAACTCGGCCGTGCGACGCTCTGCGCGAGCCCAGAAACACGGCAAGCAGCAAAAAGTAGGAGGAAGGCAGGCTATTACTCGCGTACCAGGAGTGTGGATCAATCAGAAAAACCGTTACACCGTTCGATTTGTGTAGAGACAAACGTAAGCGAATCATGATTAGTATGAGGTTTATATCAAGGATGTCCCGGCAGGCTACGAATTGTTCGTCTGCGAATCGGTAGCTCCGTAGATTTACACTCGGCGCCGCAAGTAGGCACGAAGACAAAATAAAAGGACGAGGTCTGAGGAAATGCTCCCGCGCTGAAGTTGTGAATACGTTTCGCATCGGACATACCTTGAACAGATGTAAGCGACAACACAGAGATGTTAATTTTCTTTTGCCACAGAAGTAATATGAACGCGATTTATTGGATCTGGAAAGTAGAAATTAACCTTTGCACTGACACAATTTTTAGCTTGGCTCGTGATGTAGCGGCAAGATATATAGCGAGCGGTGTGAAACAGAACGATGAATACGAACATCGCTTGGGACGCTGTCGACTTGTGGCGGCTTGTTTATTACGTGCCTTCGCAGACAAAGCGCGCTGTACATATTACACACACACACACACACACACACACACACACACACACACACACACACACACACACACACACACACACACACACACACACACACACACACACACCACACACACACACACACACACACACACACACACACACACACACACACACCACACACACACACACACACACACACACACACACACACACACACACACACACACACACACACACACACACACACACACACACACACACACACACACACACACACACACACACACACACACACACACACACACACACACACACACACACACACACACACACACACACACACACACACACACACACACACACACACACACACACACACACACACACACACACACACACACACACACACACACACACACACACACACCACACACACACACACCACACACACACACACACACACACACACACACACACACACACACACACACACACACACACACACACACACACACACACACACACACACACACACACACACACACACCAACACACACACACACACACACACACACACACACACACACACACACACACACACACACACACACACACACACACACACAACTTTTGGGACAGGACAGCTAAGGCTGGGCCTGCATATTTGTGGAGTTTTCATGTTAGGCAGTGGGCCTCATAAACCTGTATTTGAATTTACTTGAATATACCATCAGATAATTCATTCACTTAAACCGAACCTACAAGGAAGCTCGGCACTCTTCCTAATTAATATTTTTATTTACTTATTCGTTACACAAATATAAGCACTCTACGAAACTACCACAAGCATGTCAGGCTTATTTCCGCATTCGAGTATGTGAACGATCACCGTTATTTCTCCGGAGCTAGCTTTGAAAGAGCCATAGCTTTATGATTTCACAGAATAAATGAAAATATGCAATATGCAGAGGCTTGAGTGCCCAAAAGGTTCCGGTAAGGACGATAAAGTTAAAACACACAAGAAATGCGAAGACTCATACGTGTCTTTGAACTCCGTAGCGTCTTCCTTCTTGGGCTAAAAATGAAGCAAAAAAAGAGAAGACTTTGCTGAACAAAGACCAAGATGGATGATAAAAGATCTACCTTTACATTTACGCGGTCCCGAAAGAACGAGGCCTAAATGAGGAGACAAAGCCCGGCGCACCTGTCACGGTCATGATTTTCGCAAATTTCTCTTTCTTTACGATACTCTCACACGCCACGCACAATATCTACGCAGATAATTTATCGTTGTACCGTCAGAAAGTAGGGATGAGATACGGCAGAGATTAATGACGTCTTCTCGCATGTCCTGCCCGTATTCGAAAGGAGAGAGTGCGCCGATCGCTTTTCGTGAAGCCTGTCTTCCGTTCAACGTTATGCCTGCCGTCATAACTTTACTTAAAGCTCTATTCTTCCGCTGTTCCGTTTTAACCAAGTGCTGTTATTTGCTTAAAACAAAACGAAAAGGAACAGAAATGCAATTTTGAGCAATATTCCGACCGTCGGGACCGGATCTATGGTTAGTGCGACGTCTTATTATTAGAGGTCTCTAGTTATCAAACCACTTTTCATGACCAATTTTTTTTTTACCTACACTTCCGGGCTTTGCGGGACTGCTACTGCGGATTACTGTCTGCTGTTCGCTGCTGGGTTGATTGGTATGTAGAGAGACATGTTTATTGTGTTTAGAAAAAAAACATGAACAAAGAAAAAAGTAAAAACGAGGCAATTTAGAGTACGATGCGCTCCGTGTGTTTAGAAACAATGCAGACAATTTAGATTACTGTAGTAAATTACTATGGGAGAGCTGTATGCTGTCCCATGTAGTAGAAGCGAATGTATTCGAAGGATAAAAATAATTACCTACCATTGAGACACTCCCCAACGCCAAATGTGAGCGCAACGGCGCGTGTGTCTTGCTTATTGCAATAGCAATTATATGGACACTCTCAGCGGATTTTCGCCGTCACCGTCGCCGTCATATCCCGGATATGTATATAGGTATATATAAATAAAAGCTACAAATAAAAATAATTCAGAAGAAAAAAATTCCGAAGCGCATAACTGGGGTTTCGAACCTGCGGCCCCTCGCTCCGCAGCTCACTGCCTTTGACAATTACGCCACGCCTCACTTCTTTTTCTCTTTCATGGTATTTATTCGTTCTCCAGGATACTGACGGCATAATACGAACGCACGTGGCGTTGAGTGAAACGCACGGGACGTCACACGTGGCGAAATTAAAATTATGTGAGACGCGGGCCATGCTGCATCTTTGCCCGCCCTGCGTTTGCGTCGTGCTGCTGGCGATTCCACGCTAGTTTTCCATGAGTGCTATTCTGGACATTGTCAAATTCCGCCATGTTGTCGAATTCCGTCATTGGTCAAGCCTGATTGGCCCGGAGGGCTGCTACGGCCCTTCCGATTGGCTTAAAATGCCACCATCACAAAATTTGACAAGATGGCGGAATTTGACAGCGTCCAGGATAGCACCCCCTTTTGGGGTTGTAGCCCCACGCCGCTCGTGGCCAGTTGACCAGGGAAAAAGAAGAGCGTACCATGGCTCGTGGTGGCGCGAGCTAGTGGGAACGCTTTGACTTATGCCACAGGAGGGAAGAAACGAGACGGCTGAACAAGAATCACAGTATATATGTTACAACGCGAGCAGAATACTGAGGCTAAAATTACAGCGCAAACGCACAAGACACCCTCGAAGAAAAAAAAAAACGTACGACACAAACACTGACTAACAAATGCTTTATTCTTTCATACGCCAATGCATATATATGCATTGGCGTATGGCGAACTTACCAAAGCAAACTTACCGCACATGTGCACACTGTCGTAGCTCTAAACCAAAACGTGTAACAAGGATGATAGTGCATTAGATACGCAAAAACATGAAATTATATTCAGGTGTGTACAGGGACAAAGAAGTAAGGAAGAAGTAAGAAGGATAAAGAAGTGCGTTTGCGCTGTAATTTCCGATATTAGCAATGAATAAAAAAATCAATGAAAAAGTATAAGACGTTCGGTAACACATTATTTTCAATATTCTAATTTCTAGTTAGGATGAGTAGTCTGGTCTGAATGTACAAATAATTATTGCACTCATTCTTTTATATGTTTGCTTGTATTTTGTGTTTAATCATTAGTTATAACTTTAAAACATCATATTAACAATTCTTGGCCAATGCCCCAGAGTGGGTATGAGCCACGTGTAGAGGCACATAATCATCATCATCATCATCACCATCATGATCATTTAGCCTCAGGAATACTGTCCTGTGCTCAATGCACTCACCCCCACGCTACCATTACCCACATTCTCATGGAATGCCCGGCGGACCCTCCACCGCGGGGACCGGAGCCACTGGCCACATGGGAGGAATGGGAGACCCTGCTGCGCTTGATGGACCCGGTCAAGCAGATCACCACTGACCGGGCCGCCCACGTCATGGAACTGCATGAACTCATGAACGCATAGCGCAGTGGGGTCGTGCGGGGATCCTGGGACGTACGTGCCCAAATCCCTTGGTCAAATAAAGTTTGACCGCTTCCTCCTGTACCATACTAGAGCAAAGTGAAGTTTTATCTGAGTGACCAGAATCGACGCCCGCAGAGGACGCGAGCCGTGGCTTCACGTGCCACTGCCAAGCGCCTTCTTTATTTTCTTCTCTTGAGATCGCGCGCTCTGCGGTTATGTTTGCCGCCCAAAGGATGGCGCTGCAGGGTCTTGGGACAAAGGACTTTTATTGGGACAACGCCAGCGCAAGAGCCCGAGAGTGGCTTGCGTTCTGCGCATGCGTCCTTGCGGGTCGCAAATTGTCTGAGTCCCCAATTCTAAAATTGTCTGGTATTTCGCCGGAGTTGGAATGTGCGCCTTCGACTTGTACTTTACATACACGGCGTGGTCGACCGTGCTCGCGCGATTATTTCTTGTGGGGGAGTTTTTGTACGTCTAGTACTTTCACCGTAAAGTTTTCGTTAAAGATATATACCACACGAAGGTCACTTTGCTCGCTGTAGTGGTCGCGTTTGCGAAAGTCGTGATGTGCTAGCAGAAGAGAAAAAGTAGGGGTTAGTTGAAGTAACAGCTGTGACAGTTCGCGCTCATCCTATGTATACCTGCGCGTTCTTTTCGTGCCTCCTTCTTTGTGTTTGAGCAACGCGCTGCAAGTGTCGAGCTGAGACAGTTGTCAGTTCGCAGTCGCCTTATGTGTTTTCTTTTCCTGCGTGCTTCAGCAGCGTGCAAGTTTCTAGCTGCTTTTAGTTCTTCCTGTGACATTCCAATTTCTCGCTATCGCATTCCTTGCTTCGCCCTTGAGGCGAAACTGTGACTTTTTAGATGCGAAGTATCTTAAGGCGGAGCTCAATCCGGTGGTGGTGGTGGTGTGCGGCGTGACCGCCCTTACTGCGCATGCGCATGCCCTCTCCACACACCTCCTCTCCACTCACCCTCTCCCCTTCCCCTATCCATTTCCCCTCTCCCCTCCCTCTTTCCACTCTTCCTCTGAAACGCGGGCTAGACATGCCGAAATTCTATCCTGCGCAACGCCGCGATGAGATCAAGCGCATGCGCGTCCCATCCCCTTCTCTCTCCTCTCCTACGCTGCCCCCCTCTCGCCCGCCTGTCGACCGCGTTCCCCGCTCGCCCTGTGAGAATTAACGGCCAGGCTAGATGGAAGATACGACGCGCGTAGCGTCCCTCTTCGCGTTCCACGACGCGAGGTCGGTAGCATGCCCAATGAACGCCAAAGGAACGCGAACGTGCAAGTGCTCCGGCTTCGCATCGTCTCATGGTCCCCTTTAGCGAGAGATGGTGTAATTTTTTTCATTAGGCGATGTACTGAGGCAGGGAATTTGGGATAGCCGTGTATGTACTACACGCACTTCGCCGACTAATCTTTATTTTAAATTTTAGCGAAGCCTCTGTGATTTACAGATTTCGGGTGGCGGTGGCATAGTTCGCGCAAAATCCGGCGCCGGTGTGTGTGTACAAAAATGCGGCTGTGCACAAATGAGGCCCTCGAAGGGGCGCCGGTCACATGCGCATTTGAAGGCGCCGTTTTCCAATAACTGACGCTCTCTCGAGCGCGGGCTTGTCATCGATCAGCCGTTTCTGATATGGCAACCTGATCTTTTATCGAGGTCACTTACCATTTCACGTCGCCACATTTCATTGTCGCCTTTCATTGTTGCATTACATCGTTTCACGTGTGACCGTCGTTGCTGTATCAACAGAAGTGTTGCGCGGCTAAGCACGTGGGTGAAGGTCCAATTCCCGGCATGGAAGGAAGAAAAAACTTAGGAGGGAGCACTGAGAAATGTGATAGAAAGAAAGAAAGAAAGAAAGAAAGGAGGAAAGAAATAAATAAAGAAAGAAAGAGATAAAGTTGGTCAGGCACGCAGACGCCAGACTTCGCTTGCCCCCATATTCCCGGTAGAAAAAGGGCTCCTAATTTTTTGTTATTTATTTTAACTTTCTGACTTTATTGTTTTGCCTTTCTTGTTATTATACTTTCATTAAGAGATTTCTGCATCGGTGGCCGGGATGCGTACATAAACCTGGCACCATAGACAATCAGGCAATATTTGAACGGCAGTGGGAGGCCAAGCTATCATGCCTGGACCCGAGGAATCAGCGCAGCCTCATAGAGCGGTCTCGAGAGATGGCCACGGCCCGCGGCTAGCTAGAATAATGAGGCCGCTCACCTAGGGGCAACGCTGCGCTTGCTCAGCATAAAAACTTTTAATAAGAACTTGTTGGGCAAGTTAGTGAGCACATAAAATCGTGATTTTTGCGTTAAGAAAGACGAACACGTGATAGAAGCAGGATCTACCACACCAGTTGTTAGTAGCGCCTGTTCTGTCTTCTCTCATGTGTTCGTCTTTCTTGGAGCAAAAATCAAGATGTTATAAAACGTTTACAGCGAAAGCTGTTATGAGATCACAATAAGGGCCGTTTTACAGTGAAAGCTGTTATGAGACCATTTCAGCGGCCGTTTTTGGCGCCGTGGATGTCCGCGGCCGCCGCCGCTGCCGCCGCCGGTGTCCGTAACCACTATCGCTCGAAATAAGAAAAAAAAAACGAAATAAGAAACAAATTCCAGGACGGAACGAGGTTCGAACCTGTGCACTCTGCGTGGGAGTCCAGTATTCAACCTCTGAGCCATGCCGGTGCTTGAAACTGCTTTGCAAAAAGGTCCTATACAGGCTTCATGTCGGGAAGGAACCACATTAACATATGCAATATAGCGTGGTAGAAGAGTAAAATAAGCACCAAGCGTTGCACAGCGCGAATTCTGTAACCAGGCGTCACGCAATGCGAATTGCGCAACGAGTAGGCTGTTGAATGCTTCCAACCCATTACAAAGGGTTCCGCCATAATTCCTCATCGTCATCAGGCACAGCACCAACAAAGCTCGTAATGCCTTACATGCGTTTAGCAGGTACCACCGCTCTCCGTAGAATGACGAAAAATGGCATAGTGCCTGCTTCCCTACTTCTCAAAAATTACAATGATTTATAGCGTAGTGGGTTCCTCGCAAGTGCACTTGTATTGGTTGCCAAGGAAGCCCATAAGTGCATGATTCATTTCCTCGGGGTCTGAGTAAAGTTCTTCGCCCCCCCCCCCCTTCTCCCACGTCAACGTATGTTATACAGCATGGCGGGAGAGGGAAATAGCGACCGGGCGTCACCCAATGCAAAGTGCATAACTGGTGGGCCGTTTAAAGCTTCCCACCCATTACAAAGGGCTGAGCCCTAATTCTTCATCGTCATCAGTCGCCGCGTCAACAAAGTGCATATAATGCCTAACAGACGTGTAGCTGGTGCCTCGCTTCTCCGCATAATGACGAATAATGGCTTAATAGGTGCTTCCCATCTTCACAAAAATTGTTATTTATGGCGTAGTGGGTACCTTGCTAGTGTACTTGTATTAGTAGCCCCAAGAGAGCTTGCAACGGGCTCTAGAAACGCCGCTCTTCCAGCTTTCGCTGTGACTGTGCTGCGGTTTCAGCGCAGGCCTGGCGTTTTTTGGCGCCGTAATTATCCGCCGCCGCCGCCGGGGTCCGTAACCACTATCGCTAGAAATAAGAAAAAAAAGATTCGGCACTTCCCACGTACCGTGGGAGTCGATGTTAGGCGAAGCATGTGGCGGGAAGGTGACTGCGGCGTAATTTTTTTACTGAGCGAAACATTACAAAATGACGCTAAAGATTTGTATAAACTTTATACGCACACATATATGTTGAAGAGCCGCATATATGTTATATAACCAGTTGCCGTGACCTCCCCCCCCCCCTTCCTTAACCTACTCCTCTGATCAATAAATTTTGACCTGGCGTATATGAACGCTAGTGCGTTGAAGTAAGTGTTAGTCGGCGTGAGTCTAGATGTGATACAAGGCTTATAGAAATGCTAAATTCTAGTAGATAGAACCATAGGCCGGCAAAAAATATGGAGCTCACTCAGACTCACTCAAGAAATATATTTTGCCCTTAGGGCTCACTCGGACTCAGACTCACCAAAAGTTTCCTTAACTAGACCCACTCGGACTCAGACTCAATAAAATTTTTCTTAATCGGACTCACTCGAACTCAAACTCCCCAAAATATAACTCACTCAGACTCACACTCCCGGCTCGATCTGAGTCTCAGTGAGTCGACTCATGAGTGAGTTTGCCAACCTATGGCACTGGATGTACGCGTATCGTTTATTGCATGACAGACGTTATCGGTGCGGCGGCTGTCGAACTGAACTATAATAAAAGTTGCAGATCGGTGCTTCACTCATTTTCTGCGGCCTCTGGCGTTGTGATTGGCTCCTCTGTCCCATGCGCGCCAAACACCAGATTCGTGACGATGATTCGCGCCTTTCGAAAACTCCGCGGAACCACGCGTAGGCGCCTCGACTACGGTAAGTCGGCTCCCCCACTTTTCCCTATGGCGACAAGGCCACTGGGACGCGCAGCAGAACCGTCCGAATACACCCCCCCCCCCCCCCCCACACACACACACACACAAGCTACCTTTAAGTTGGCAGAACAAAAAGGTCGCCGAGGTAAAAAAAATTGCCTGCCCTTTCCTAGCGGCAGCTCTACAATGGGGTTCGATGATTCTCGAATGTCAAGTAAAAGTTCTCCAAGTTGTGTCTACACTCAACAACGACCCGTGATTGCTGTCAGAGTGGCTCAGACAAAAAAATGAAAAACAAAGATGAGCTGTTCCTCCCGCGCGCGGTCGGTCTTGACATCGCGCGCTTCCCTGCGCCCCCGGCGGGCGCAGGGAAAAATTGCTTAAAGTGAACACCAGGATGCAGCATAGTCAAGTGACAGGCGAGCGATAGATTCTTGCGCCTCACGCGGTCGCCCATCCACCCTGTTCTGCATGATGTGCTGTGTGCGGGCGTCTGCTCAATGTCGAGCAACTTTTACAGAAGGAACGCCGTTCCCTATACCGTTCGTACGTAAACGTAACGAGTTACCGTTATAGTTCCTCCGATCCTCAATGGAACGGTGGCGTTCCTCCGTTCCTCCAAAAAAGGAACTAGTTCCTGGAACGTCGTTCCTTGGAACGCCGTTCCGTACAACACTGCCGGTGATCCGTTATTGCGAAAACCATAATATGTTTAGGAGACCTTTTTGTTGGGCAAGTTGGTATACGTTCATAATTGATTTTGAAGGCGCAAAGCAGGACATACACAAGAAAGGACACGGGACGGAGGCGTTCCGTCCCGTGTTCTTTCTATGTCCTGCTTTGCGCCTTAAAAATCAATTATGACCATAATATGTTTACCGGCAAGGTAGAACTCGACAGCGGTAATTGCACCATTCTGCGGAGGCTTCTTATTGTAGTTCATCTGGTTAGTTGACAACCCGTTTGCTGGTCAGCAAGCAGAGCAGTGACAAGCTCCCATTAATTACAAAAGCTACAAGCAAGAACCGCTATCAGCGAAATGTCTAAAGAGCTGTCATGTTAAGTAGCTAAAACAACGCCAATAAGTTGTGTCGGAATGAAACAGATTTATCTTGAACAAAAGGTACAAAACTTTTGAGATACTAACAGAGTTTTTCATTCAAATGAAACACAATTGGTCGCAGTTAATAAATTTTCAAGTGAAAATTTACGTGCTTAGGCGTTTAATGCTGCATTATATAGATATATATTAACAAATTTGAGAAAGTATCGAAGTATCTTAAGATACAATTGGAATATATCATATCGGGTACAATCAGTGTTGCAGTATCTTGTATCTGTATCTCAAGTATTTCTTGCCTGAGTATCTTGTATCGTATCGCGATACAATTTCAAAGTATATTTGCCCAGCCCTGCTTTTGGGTAAATGCGGTACATCATCATTATCCTAACAAGGTGCTTGAAACTGAGAAAATCACAAGATTGGTTTTGTAGATTCCGAATTAGTAGAAATCGCATCTGCGGTAAATGCATTGCGAAACTGGTGAGTGTGAAAGAGATTTCGCTCATTCAATTTCTTTTCGTTACCTTCGTTTGCAGGCAGTGGTAAAAAGAAGTGTGGTCTTGCGCTCGTGCGGCTCGCGCGCCGTCGTTCGTGGCGCGCAGTCGCGTGGTGTTCCCGCAGAAGACAGTCGCTCAGCGAGGTCGTCCGCAGGCCCACATTGGTAAGCGCCTCGCCGATTTGCCGTCACGTGCGCTTGCAGTTTACCAGGTCGTAGCTTCACTTGAACGAAATGTGGGCAATGACGACAGGCGCCGCACACAGCTGCCTGCTGATAGGCGATCGTTCTTTTTTTTTCGTTTGCGTTCATCGTTGCTAGAACCTTCTAATGCAAAGCTACGTGCCGCTTTGACCAAGCAAAGATTTCATGTGGTGACGTCGACATGTGACGTCACAGTGACGTGTTATGGTGCCGTAAGCATGTGACGACTTTTTGTATCAGTCATGTTGACGCCGCCGACGTGGGACGCCGGTCAATTTTCGCGTTCGATGAGGCATCTAAAGCTTTCGCCTTATTAAGTCAGGCCATATAAATGAATATGAAATCACGAACGAGAAGGCAGCAATTGGATGTAGCATGCAGGCTACAAAGGAAAGCTACGGGCGCCTAAAAATATACACGTAAGCGAATAACTTCAATCTAAAGAACTCGTCTTGGCCCGACAATGTCGAACCGCCCACCACCTTTTCGGGGCAGCAGCACAGCTCCACGCCCACTGATCTAACCGGGAGGCTGGCACTTGGATATTAATTTGCCGTAAAGCATGTCTGTATACTTTTCGAGGACGCCGTATTCGAGTGTACATAATGAAGATATGAGCACGCCTTCTCCAACTATGCTTTCTCGCACAGTGCACGCCTTATCAATACAGGGTTTTCGTACGCTCTTCAAGTCATGTTTGGGACTTTGTAGCTTGCGCATGGGCAAATGCTTGCAAAAGCGTTCCCACCTTTGACGTACCAGAAAGCGTCGGTGTGTCTCATTTTCGTCTTGTGAATTTGGCCGTGGTCGTAAAAATTGCCGTCCGTTGTGCAGATAAGCACAGTTTAAGGGCTTTAAAGATAATTTGTGTTTTCAAAAACTAATTTTGTCCGGTAGCACTCAATGTAAGACGAAGCTTAGTAAGCCAGAAATGAATACGTGGACAAGCGGTGACGCAGCCCTACACAAATTTTTCTTCTCGCCGCGGCGATCCTGACCATCTGTTATGGACGTAACCTATGCGCATAGGCGTGCGTACAGGGGGGGGGGCAGGGGGGGCGGCCGCCCCCCCCTTAATCACCTAAGAGGGAGGGCGCAAAATCTGCCCCGTACATTGACCCTTACAGTCACCTAAGATAGGTGGGGGAGGGCGCAAAATCTGCCCCATTGACTTATTAGGGTGGGGGGGGGGCGCTGTGATGAACCTTTGCCCCCCCCCTGATGGGGAACCCTGCGCACGCCTATGCCTATACCCTGCATCCTACAGGAAGGAGATGCTTTAAAATCCGAAACATAACGTACTATCCCCGAGGTACCAGTGCGATATTTAAAAGGGCCCTGCAGCACTTTCCCAAGTGACCATCGAATGACTTACTAGAGGCGTTTATTGCCTGACGAATCTGCCGCCGGCAAAATTATTTAGAATCCGTCAAGTACGAGCGCAGTTAGATTTGTCGCAGGCTGTAATTGCTTTCGCTCTTCTGTCGACCAGACGAGCGCGCTGGAAGCTAAGCAGAGAGGGATGGCACGGGGGAAAGACGTTACGCCACGCACTCATCATGACCTGGAGAGTTTTTTCTTTCTAACGTGCGGCTTACTTTCGGCGTTATCGTGAGCGCGCGCGCGCGGGCACGTGGCGGCCTCCCGCGGCGACCACCGCAACTATGCAGCACACGATGTTAAAATCAGCCAATGGCCGTGAATTTGGGTATATGGCCTGGTCGTTTGGGTATATGACATCATTTGTAGGAAAGAAGAGGGAAATATTTCTAACTGACATTGAGAATTATGTCTGAATTGCAGGCCGCGTGCTGCGCTATGTTTGGCTCGCTTGTTCTCAGGAGCCTCGACTACTGGTCGGCAGCGTTTTCTAACCATGCTGAAAAAGCGTTGCAGGCCCCCTTCGAGTACCTTGGTCCTTAAGTTCCCCCAATATCGAATCCTTCCCACCAAATGAATAATAAAAAAAAGCTTTAAAGGGCAAATTTAACAGTCCGAACTGATTAAAGATGTGTTTACGAGTCGGCGTTCTTTTATCGGCTTTTCCTACAGCATTCGTAAGTGGTGTCGTTAGACACCCCATTTAGACGGGTTTGACTGGTAACGCTGCGGGTGTGCTTTGGTGCTGGATATTAAAGGGGTACTGACACAAAATTTCGCGGCCGAGATAGCCTGCTGGATCGATTCCCGTGTACGTGCGTGTACCATCTGCAAAATATCGACAGCGAATAAAGCTTGGAAGGTATTTTATATGAATTTTGAAGTTCGCGAGCGCGATCCAGCATTATAGGCCGCACCTAGTGCATTGACACCCTCGAAGGTGACCCGAGGTGACCCCCCTACTTCCCCTACGTAACCGTTGCAGCCGATACAAGTTACGATGACGTCGTAGCCGCCATTTCTGTTTTGACGCGCTTCCCGACGAATCGCTCCTCGCCAGCGGGTCAAACCTGAAGTGATTCGCCACGTCGAAAATTCCTTCGATCCCCGCCGCAAGCAAATCGTCGCCATCAGACGACGATGAGCCCGACGACGACAGACCACGCGGAAATGCGTCACTGTTCTGTGTGCTCACGTGACCGAGCGTTTCACTCGCTAGGTGGTGATAGTTGCACCCGGTGGCTTGTCGTTTTTGGAGCTCTGTCAAACCGAAACTGAGGCTGTGTCGGTAATGAGGAGCTTGTAATTAATTATCTGTCGCGCGCTGCAGCAAACGATGTGCCGTGGTATGACTAACAGGCCCCCAGCAACACATTGCAGCAAAAAAACTCGGGGCGAAAATTTTTGTGTCAGGACTCCTTTAAAACGTGCCGCGTGACATCTTGCGCAGGTGTTTTCCGATTCCTACTCTAGTAGGAGCATCGAAGCAAAATGGCCGCCTGCACCGACGACGACAGGCACAGCGAGGCGGAACCTGACATTGTCGAAGAGCCGGCTCGAGTGGCCGTCCGAAATTCTAGCCTCGAGTGCGACATCGACGTCTCGGTCACGGTGGCGCGCTCCAGCTGCACGGCCGCTGCGGTACGCTCACAACGCGTATCTACGCTTCATCGTTCTGGTTTCGTCATCGGTTGCTGAGCTGGGAATAGCAATTGTTTCGGGGCTTCTATCTATCTATCTATCTATCTATCTATCTATCTATCTATCTATCTATCTATCTATCTATCTATCTATCTATCTATCTATCTATCTATCTATCTATCTATCTATCTATCTATCTATCTATCTATCTATCTATCTATCTATCTATCTATCTATCTATCTATCTATCTATCTATCTATCTATCTATCTATCTATCTATCTATCTATCTATCAGATAGATCTAAGATAAATAGATCGCAGCTACAGCCATTCCCGAACTCGAGAGATTTATGAAGCCTTTGCGATGCATAGCGTTGAGTTAGCGTGTGTTAGTACACCGTCAATAGCGGTAACCGACAAAGAGATTAACTATCTGCGCTCTTAAGCTCCTCATGTTCCAGACAGGGTAGGACGCAGGCGCGCTTAAAAAAAAAAAACCTCCTGTCCTCTGAAAAGCATTCATATTCGTGTTCGCACAAATAAACGCATTGTTGGCATTCGGCGCCTGGCGCTGTTCGTTCTCCCTGTGTCCATTTTTCGCGCTATGTCGCAGTCGTAAAACCACACCAACAGGCTCAGTCCCAGTCCCTTTTAATGACACGGGGATTTAGGGCTCGAAAACAAGCCGAAACTTGTTAGCCAAAGAGACAAGAATTGCGCGCATGCACGCGCTGCTGCGCACATGCTATAGAGCTACTGGGACAAAATGTGCACTCTAAAACAAAAGAAAAAAAGAAAGGCGTGCCTTGGGTGTCTTTTAGCCCCACAACAATAATCTGGATTGCTCGCATTTCCTGTCTTGAAATCTGGGCACACTGGCCACTTACTTGTGAAGAACGCTTTGTCACGATGGCAGTTCGCAGGCCCTTCGTGACCTGAGAGTGCTGGGCGCGGCGATAAAGCAAGGAAAGGTACGCGAGGCAGACGACAATTATCGTTCGTTGTGGGACAAAGACGCCCGAAACACTCCTTTTCATTTGAGTGTGCTGGACTGAAACGCCATTCTCCAAGTGTATGCGTATAACTGGCGGCAAACACTCGCTAGTGTACTGCACCAGACGATGACGTCAGACGTTCATAGTGTACTGATAATGCTATAATCTATGTACCATGGCTTCATTTCAGAAACATTCGGGTCCTCTTGTGGATATGCCGTCCGAAAAGTCTGGACTGTCTCTAGAGTAAGCTGCCATTTCAGCCATTTTTATGCGTGCGAGCTAAAGGATTCGGCGCTATAAACCCAAACTAGAGCACGATCAGATGTAGATGTAACATGGCTGCATAAGAAGGTCAAAATTAAGATCACGTTTACTTGGATATATGAACTCGTGCATGAGTTAAGGTGTGTTACGTGATCTGCGAGTAATAAGCGGTCGTGCAAAATAAGGGAGGTGAAGTGCTGCTTTTATTATTTTCCACTATAAAGAAGTATGTCGTGAAGAAATGAAGCCCCTGCATGCACTGCAGACTCACACAGGATGTAGAGAGATGCACCACTGCTACGTAAAAAAGAGAAATGAAGTTTGTGCGTCTTGTATCCCTTCCTAACACCTATTGAGACTGAGACTTTCTTGACACTTATATTAGGCCGTAACTTTACTTTATTTTTCCTTATTATTCATAGAATACAGCCAATTTGCTCATATCGTCACGAATAGATGGTTGACAGATGTTTGCGTTTGACACACTCCCTGCTAGCGAGGACAGTCTCTTGGACGGCGACCCAGACAAGGACTTCGCACCAGGCGATGACGCCCTCATTCCAGGATTATCGGATGTTTCGCTCTCCCCGAAGCACGCTATCATGGCTGATCCGTTGGGTATGTCAGCACATACTGCATGGTACTTGAGCTCTTTCGTGCGAGACACGCCTCTTTAAAAACGTGGATAGTGGCAGGTGCACACCGTTGGTGACTAACATTTGTACTATGCTACGCTTACAAGCCATGCTGCATTTCCATACGCCAGAGAGCACAGTAACGGAACTTTCGGTCGCCGTCACATGCGGGATAGTCACGTGATCTGAGCAGAAACGTCGCGTAAGGCGTCACGTATGCTTCTGGCAGCAGTGATGCTGGCAAGATAGAACCGCGAAACGGCACGGCGTAGGTTACTATCCCACCAGTGACACGTGCCAAGCACTGACACAGGAGAAATGGCAGTACTTATGCAACAACTTTCCTTGTCATTCAAATTTGGCTGTACTATGGCGTCACAAGTTACATTCCTACTTAGGTCACATGACTATCCCGCATGTGACCTCGACCGGAAGTGCCACTACTGCGCTCTCTATGAAATGGAGACACGTTGCACGATGCAGTCGCGGGTCGCGCAGCGCTCGCGACTGCATATCTATGCCTTCATAAGCACATATCTATGCATTCATAAGCAGTAATCTTTGCATTCATAAGCACAATATCTATGCACTCATAAGCACTAAAAGGCCCAAGGGCATTTTTCACAAACATGCGCTCACTAACAAATGGAAATGTTTTGATTTCGTCCTTCATAACGTGCTGAGGTAGGAATGAGTGATTGACGGTTCTGAAATGCGTGGAATACCCGCACTGATGAAGCAATAGTCCAGTTACACTCTGATGAAGCCTGCAGGATGTGAGAGTGTGCTTTATTCCCATGCACGCCGTTCGCCGAGAAAAGGTCATGTAGGGCAGAGAGCAATGCGCGTCAATGTTCGCTCATTCTCAAAGACATCATTTCCTGCATTTATAAAGTGTCTGCCATTAGCAAGGGGATCGTACATATACATATGCTATGACATATACATATGCTATATACTGTAATATACACGCGACATATAACGCGACAAACAACGCGATTACTTTGCCAAAGGAAGAACACGTGCTCCGGTCGCGTTCGCGTCTTTCCTCGCCGGTTATCGTTTGCCCATCCAACTTGCCATGCTGTACCACGTGCTGATATACTATAGGCGTGATTTGAGACCTACGCGCCTTCGACAGGCGTCGCAGACCTCAGTTTGTCGGAGGGCGACAACTCGTTGGGCCAGCAGTCGCCCATATCCAAGCCCCTGGCCACGGTCCCGGAGGAGCCCGAGCTAGAGGCGCAGCTCGAGATGGAGCACCCACCCGAGCGAAACCCCGAGGAACTGAGCGCTCACATGGAGGAGGAGCCGGCTCCTCTCATGCTCGACGCGCTGCCCAACCAGGACCAGGAGCTCTCCACAGAGGCCGGAAACGGTACGGGACAGGGACATTATGCTGTCTATTCCAAACGCGTTGGAATGTAGCCACTGAGGCGTCAGTTGGGCGCTTCCACCGTCCGCGCATAGGCGCGCGCACGAAGGGGGCAAGGGGCGGGGCTGCCTCCGGCATCCACATAGTACATACCCAGCGATCTACTTTTAACGGCAACATCGGAGCGTGTGACGGCGAGTTGGTGCCACCTCCGACCGGCGGCTACTTTCGCGCAAGCGCAGTAAAAGGTGCGAGTGGTGCTCATTCGTCGTGTGAACGGTTCGTTTCGTGACGATTCGAAGCGCGGTCGTCCGCGCTTCGGATCGTCAGGATCCGAAGCGCGGACGATGAAAGAGCAGCACTCGCAGAGCGCACTGCGCCTGCGCGAAACTAGTTGCAGCCGCCGGCCGGCACAGTGAAGCGCTGTGTGCGCATTATTTTTGTCACTTTCGTGGCAACCCCTGCACCACACTTTCTCCACAGATTTTGAACCGCTGTCAGTGTCATCACAGCTGCCCTCCATACTTTCTGCAGACTTGCTTCCGGACTCGTCGGAGCCAAACCTGAAGATTTCCGAGCAGTCGCTTGTCGAATCCGCGGTTCTCCCCGAGATCAGCGACAGCTCGCTGAAGGAAGACAAGGCCACCAGCACAGCTAAAGTCATCGTAATCGAAGACCTTCCCGTGCGGCCAAGGTCTCCTTTTCAAACGCGCAATAGACCGAACGCTACGGCGCACACGCAGCAGTCTCCGGTTTTGAGTAAGTCGATTTCGCAATGCTAACGCAAAAGATGAAATGATGTCATGGGGCTGTTATCGTGCATATAGCTGGTACGAAACGTTTGACGCCACTGCCATAGGACAGGATATTGCATCTATGGATAGAAAGGGAACAGTACACGATAACCTTTACTAGACTGGTTCGACATTTGCAAATAAGGCGCACTAGCAGAGCCCATTACTTCTAGTGCACTTAACAAACACAAATCGCAACTGCAGATATTATTACGCCATTAACAAGTTAGTGACGCAGCTTTAAACCTCTTTTAGACCGGTAAACTCTTATCCATGCAACATCTTTTATATAACTAAATGTATTTCTGTCTAAATAAAACAATTGAACGCGGTTAAATCGGCGAATGTGAGTTCAGTGTTTTCTTTTTATTGAGCCAGTTGAATTGCGCGCGTTGTTTTCGTAGCGTAAAGGCGGTTTTTCAGGAAAGTACAGGCGACGTTCATATTTTAATATCGTCGATAAAAAAAAAATCGCGCTTACCACTGCACTGTTCTGACTCAAATCTCGCGGAAAGCTCGCATATGATAGCGTCAAATCCGAGCACAAAGCCGGAGAAACAGCCATTTGAAGAATGGCGGGGAATATTTATTGGATGACAACTATGGAAGAAAAATGTGACCTCCGTGTTACCGAAAGGGTACAGAAGAAATCGGGAGGGAAGCATTTTATCATTTAAAGGGAAGCGCTTTGCTGTTTGAAACGAGCTCGGGTTGTCTTAGAACGCGTAATTATAAAGCGACATTCAGTAAAGGAGACGCGTGAATTTGCTGTCAGAAAGCTAGAGGAAAGACACAGCATGTCTTAACTGAATGTGGAAACATCCACGTGGGTGTACATTGGGGAACTAGCAGGCTAGTTCCCCAATGAAAATCAAAGTTACTATGCAGTAAAACGCAGAAAGTTTGGCTGTGAATTCACAGGAGTCTACTTATGAAAATATATTCAATTCATACAGGCAAGGCATTAGGTCGAATTAAATCTACGAGCAAGTTGAAAAAATGCCGAAATTTTACTAATAAACGAAATGGAAGACGTCAAACACGACACTACTGACTGATCAGCCTTCTTTCAGCATTGTACAAAAATTCACAAAAAGTAATTTTGATTAGGATAAAAGCCACACTGAGCAAGACTGCTTCAGAAAGGGTACCATGGATCTTCTCCAGGCAGAAACATGGAGAATAACAAGTACACTAGAACCTAAAGACCACATATAGTGAGGTGGAGCGAAACATGATAGACGTAACTCTAAGAGATAAGACAACAGAGTGCGTGAGATAACAGCGGTAGCCAATATCTTTTATTCGATTAATAAAATAATTGAAAAATCTGCCGAATACAAAGAACCGTTTATACGACATTCACACATTAAGACAAGGTATTCGACTTCATAAAAATATCAGTGGTTCTAGAGGCTTGAAATATACGTGAATACCAAAGCCAACACAATAAACAGACTCCACGGCTATTCTGGTCATCCTCAAAATAGCAGGAAAATCCCGATCGTGAAAGGGGTCCTACAAAGAGATCCAATCTCTTTATTGTTCATTCACAGCATGTTTAGAGGAATTCAAACAGCTAGATCGAGAAGAATCGACAACAAAGTTTAACGAAGACTACCTTCTCGATTTTACAGTTCGAATACATGTTCCTCCATAGCGTCGACGGCGACGAATTGCAAAAGAAAGTTTAAAGACCTTAACTGATAAAGCGGCAAATTAGGGTTGAAGATGAATATGCAGAAAGCAAGTAGAATGATAGGTGCTTCGTGATAGCCACGGGACCCTAGAGTTAGCAGAAGAGTACGTTTATCTGGGTTAAATAAAAATGGGGTAGCCTACTCATGTAAAGGAAACTCGCCGAAGAATAAGAATGGGCTGCCTCGCATACGGCAGGCATTCTCAACTCTTGACCGACAACTTACCAACGTCACTAAAGCGGAGAGTGTACAACCATTGCATTTAGATTTGCCAGTTCTAACATATGGGGCAGAAACCTGGTTTACAACAAACTCGAGAAGCTAAGGACCACACAGCGTACGATGGAGCGAAAAATGATAGGCGTAACTCTAAGAGATATACAACAGAGTGTATTGGAGGAGGACCATGGTAGCCAATATCCTAGTTGGCTAGTAAGAAAAAAAAATGGACCTGGGCAGGTGACGTCATGAGAAAGGACAGATAACCGATGGTCAGCTAGAGCGTCGGAATGGATGCCAAGAGATGAGATGCGTGGCCGAGGGCGGCAAAGGGTTAGGTGCATACTGCGCAGAATGACGATATTAAGAAATTTGCAGGCATAAAATGAAATCTCAGTCAGGGCATGGTGAGTCTGAGTTCATTGGGGGAGGCGTACGCCTCGCAGTGGATGCGGTATGCTGACAATGACGATGAAAAGAACTTGCAAGCTCACAAGTCACCACCTCGCTATAAAGTGGACGCTTCGCGACATCCATTCATTCTGTGTAGTGGGAATTTACAATGGTGCTTGGTGAAGAGACCTTTATAAAAGGGACAGAGAGTCAAAGAAATCAACTTGGTTTTGAAGGAAATGATACGCATGACCTGTCGCAAGTCGGTGTATTCGAATCGAACTGGCTTCAAATGGCGATAACTGGTTTGTACCGAGCCCAGTTATAAAACATCTGGGAAGAAACTGGTTCGAGTTAGAAGACTTCTCGGCACCAGCTGGATTGATCTTTGATGTCTGCTGGAATACGCTGCTTGAAACAGTGCCAATTCAAGGCGATGACCTATGTACGAGTTGTGCATGCCAAAGTATACTGCTCACGCCTTTACGGATCCAGTTCCACTATCTCCAGCTGTCGCCATGCGTGGTTGGTTTTGCCAAAGTTACAGCTAGATAAAACTGTCTTGCTGCAGTAACACCGGAAACTTCTTGGAAGACCATGGAGGCAAAATCTTGCTCGCGGAGTATCGAGAACCATTCTAAGGATCGGCTACATAACGACTGAATTTTGCTTCGGTGGTTAGGTGAAGCGTAGCGAGCCTAAAACTCCCAACACTTGTGAATGTGGAAAAAAAGGTTTGATGGCACGTTGGGGGACGATGCAATTTCCGTCACAATCAGCAACGGAAGTCTGTGAAGCCCTTGAGCGAAACTTCTTAGGTAAAGCAAAACTCATCTTTCATTTTCACCAGTAGGAGTTAACCTCGTCTAGCCAAATAACTTAATTTAATTAACAGTAACTTCCCGCTCTAAACTGATTTAGTATGGGCTTTCAGTGTAAGAGGGAACTGTCACACGTAGTGTGCAAGTACACCAATTGTACTTGAGGAAACCCACTCTAATTCTTCAGCGCCCCAATACGTATGATTATTGCTGGTGCATCTCCGACGTGCAGCGCTGTTGGCGATCATGTAACCGTACATTTTCAATATTATGCGGCCGTAACGTGCCGCACTACCACTCGTTCACTATGCGGGGCCACTTCTGAAGAAAGACAGTGACTCATGTGACTGGTAGCGAACTGTAGGCACCTTCAGATACCCCAGTCTGGAAAAGCTTTGCCCCATGTAACTCCCTATACCAGCCACTTCTGTTCCAAGCGAGCGTGGCTTTTCAGTGGCAGGGGGGGGGGGTGTCTCTGTTACAAGGGAGTGCCTGCTACCTGATCACGTGGAGCAACTCATATTTCTTTATGATAACATGTATTCATTACTTTCATTGTGCCGTGATACTTGCGTTGTGATGTGCATTGTGCTAGCCTGGACATTGTGTTCTGGAGATAGCAGTGTATGCTTTGTTGCCAGTCAGGCTGTTAATGTTTTTTTTTTCAAATAGCTACATGTTAAATAAAATATTTTTACTGTGGAGGCATTTTTCCTTGATATTCGATATTCGATTCGATATTCGAAGGTGGATATTCGTATTCGATTCGTATTCGAAAAATTTGATATTCGCACACCCGTAATTCTTTCTCCTTCACAACCAGAGTACTAAGTTTGTGAAACTGCTTTTCTTGTGCAACCTCGCGGATTGCAGTGCCCGAAAAACTGCCGCTTCCGCCAGCCGAATGTCGGCCAGTGCTGCCAACGCTGTCCCAGCGTAACCAGCTTGGAGCGTGCCGCAAGGTGGCGCCCGTGTCGGTCGAAGTCCGAAGTGCACGTCCGATAGGCGCTGAATTGGCTCCACCGCTAATGTCCAAGGGCTCCGTGGCCAACCAGTTCCTCTTGAAGATTGGCCAGCTGCGTGGTGCGACGGTGTTTTCTGAAGGTGGCCACGACACTTGCACGCTGACTAAGGACCTCATGAGCGTCGAGGGCGCCCAAAAGCATCCCGACAAGTACAAGAAAGAAGAGTTCGGGGAGCTATTCACCAAAAGGCCGTGAGTTCCTTTATTTACTCCGGTCTTCTTCTTTTTGAGATGAGCAATTTTTAGTTAGCGGTATAAGTTTTAATCCTTGAGCTGAACTCTACGAACGGGACATTATACTTAGACACTAAGTCTGAATAGTTAGGCTTACTGGCTGATTAGAGAAAAATCACCTTGTTTAGATAATTTACGGCACATCTCACTTAAAAATGTAGTATTTGGATATTGGGATATTTGCCGGGACATTTCTCGTTATAGTTTGAACGATAGTTGCAGTTCCAAAATATGCTCAGCCTAATTTGCAGATATGTACTGTGATTTGACATTCACAGAACAACTGAGCAAACTTCCTTAATGCAAAGCATTTCTTAGCAACCCATGTCATTTTGACCGTTTCTTCTTCTTTCTTCTTTCTTTCTTTCTTTCTTTCTTTCTTTCTTCTTTCGTTCTTTATTTCTTCTTTCTTTCTTTCTTTCTTTTTTCTTTCTTTCTTTCTTTCTTTCTCTCTTTCTTTCTCTCTCTCTTTCTTTCTTTCTTTCTTTCTTTCTTTCTTTCTTTCTTTCTTTCTTTCTTTCTTTCTTTCTTTCTTTCTTTCTTTCTTTAGAGTCTGGGCGTTCTCGTGATCGTCTCCTCAGTTAGGGTATATACCGAAGTTGGCACAGGAGGAGATGAGTGTATGACGAGCACGATCATTACATGAATAACGTGACTAATTGCTGTGTCGTGCACGACATGAAACCCTTTCCACCACACTCTTGTAGCGCATACCCGCATAAGACGGCCCGTGGTATACGGGTATGGGCCACAGGTGAGAATGCCTATATCAACCCAGGGACAGCGCAAATAGATTTGAAAATCGCGATAGCGTTAAGGAGCCTGCGTCGCAGAAAATCCAGTGCTGGCGTCGACGGCGCTGTCCTCGATGGAAGCAAGGAATAAAAATTAAACCCAGGAATTCTGCGTGGTAGTCAAGTATTCTACCACAGGTGCCGCCAGTGCTTCAAACTATTGATTTAAGGAAATCACGTTTATTCCACATTCTAATGCGCCGAGGGCGCTGCGTTGGAAAGGGAGAGGGTATTATACAGGGGAAAGGGGCAGAGCTGCCTCCGTTTTATTAAAGGACATTCTAGAGGCAGCTAATACCTGTGTCACACGGGCACATTTTGAACGGCCATCCAGTCGAAGGCCATTGAAACACCACAACTCTACCGACTCAATGGAGTTGTCGCGCTGCTACACGGCAGTTCTGAACGGCCGTTGAGTGGTTCAGGCGTCTCTCGCAAAAACTGCGTGGCGCTGCGGATCTTTATTTTCGTATTCATGTCACCGAAAGTTAAATAATACAAATCCGCTTAAAATCACAATTATGCCTGTTGTTTTTGTATAAACCTTTTGATAGTGTTTATTTGTAGTTAGCAATTCATATTTAATTTTTAAGTTGTTGATCAGCAAAACTGTGGCGAGTGATACACGGCAAGAAGGCACGATAAAGACGAACACGTTGCTGATGTCGAGAGTATGTGCAGTTCACACATTTCAAGTGGCACGAATACTTTAATAAATAATCGATAGCGCTCACATATACCGCTTTAAAGCAAACTGGTTAACGTTTTATTTTTGGAATCGTGAGTACGAGCACACTGTGAACGAGAGAGCACGTTCGCGCTGTTCCCGCTTCCGTCGCTCAATAGCCATCGAAGTTTTAATGGAGTTGTGGGGTGCTCCGTTGACTCGATAGACTATTGACTCGATGGCCTTCGAAACCGCCCGTGTGGCAGCTCGTGCTTGACCATTGAGTCAATAGGCCATCGGTTGGAAGGCCTTCCAAACGCCCGTGTGACACGGGTATAAGTGTGGCCGCTTGAATCTTGTGGCTGTCGCGGAGCGTATCGCCGACCGGTGGCCCCGCCGGGTCCTTGAGGAACCGGGTGCCATAGGAGTGCTCGCCAGAGCTCGATGGCTCGATCCTGAGGTATGGGATCCGGGCAGGCCCATTACTCCAAATAATCTAGGATGTCCACTAGCTCTGCTCGGGTGCTGCACAGCGCTTCTGCTGGTATAGGATGGCGTCGATTCTGATTTCCATTTGTCTGGTCGTACCACGCAGTTGCATAACAAGTGCTACTGGTACCGTCTGCAGGAAGTGCAGCGTCTGTGTATACCATGCGTTCAGTCAGGGGGAGGGAACTCATAGCATTAGCATGCCTCTTGGCATAGGTCCATATTGAGTGGAAGTGGCTTGCCATCGGTGAGTACCGTGATTTCCCATGGAGGCGTTTTGTTGGGCAAAATGGGCAGTGTGTGGGTGTCATACCCGAGGAGCATGAGCTTGTATCGTCCGGCATTTGTTGCGCGAAGCCGCGTCTCCTGTGTGTGGATGTGCATGTCGACAAGCACGGACAGGTTGTTGAGCTTGCCACAGCTCTTCAGCGCATCGAGGCGTGTGTACCTGGAAGTCCAGTAACAATGTCAAACTGTTAAGAAAAAAACTTGGAGGACGCTTGGGCTTCGCCTTTAAGAGTAGAACGCGATAGCGTAATCAGGCTCCGTGCGCATCGCCTTCAAACGCGCGGCAAGGAAAGGAACGTTTGTGCGCGTAACATTGGCCGTTTCAAACTATCTTACAATGGCTACTGCAAGTAAGTTGCGAAGTACCCATTACGCGTTCGTAAGGTGCCACACGCACTGGCGCAGCTGCACACTTGGCAACGCGGGGGCAGCACTAAACCGCCAACTCGTCGCGCACAACACATGTTCTGACGCCTGGTACGATTCTAGAATTTAAGGATACTTTTCCCGATACGGGACATTCTTATAGCGTTTTTTACGAAGCACTTTCAACCACTGGTGTAGTTACGTGGTAGAACACCTGTTTGCCCCACAGAAAGGCCTGGGTTCGATTCTCACTCGGACCGAATATATATTATTATTTATTTATTTGCATCTATCTCGAATTTTTGCTCATGGAAAACGACGCCACTGGCACGCCGCCGCCGGTATTCTTGCGAAACGTGCTCTTTAAAGGGGCCCTGCAGCACTTTTTCAGCATGGTCAGAAAACGCTGTCGATTGGTAGTCGAGGCTCCCGAGAACACGCGAGCCAAATATTATAGCAGCACGCGGCCTGAGATTTACAATAAATTCGCAGCAAAGTCAGCTAAAAAGCGCTTCCTCTTCTCTCGACAAAAAATGATGCCTACGGCGTCACAGGCAGGTTCCACGCCATTGGCTGATTTGAGCATGACACGCTCGGTAGTTACTGCGGCCGCCGAAAGAGGCCGCCACTCTCTCCCGCGAGGGCGCGCGATCGCACTGAAAGAACGCCACGCGTTCGAAGAAAAAAAATGTGCTCAAAGTCAGAAGGCGCGCGTGACGTACCTTAATAAAGATTGCTTAACAGCGCAAACGACAGGAAGGGATAGAAGAGAGGAAACAGCGCGCTTCCATCCTCTCCCTTCGTTTGCGCTGTTAAGCACTCTTTATCATGTTGTACCAACACGCCCAATCTTACTGTCTCTTAACTGACATACTACCTTCTTCCCCTGTGCCATCCCCCCCGCCCCCGCTTAGTTTCCAGCGCTGTCGTCGGGGCGAGAGAGGAGAGAAAGCAACTGCTGCGTGCGACAAATCTTTAACTCCGCTCGCACTGGATGGATTCTAAAAATTTTTGCGGCGTTCGATACGTGAGGCACTAAGTTCCTTTATTTGGAAAAGTTTTGCAGAGCCCCTTTCACGCCATCGCGCTAAAGTACCTTGTACAAGCGCTATGTCGGGGCAACGCCAATAGTGGTTGCAGTGTTGGCTATCCGCTTTTATAACGATGTAACTGACATTGGCTCCGCAAATTATAGTGAAGCGTTGCTCCTATCCGCTGACGAGCTCAACTGATCATATTGCTCGCTCGCTCCTTTTTATATTTTCATGTTCCTACCCGCTACACGAGCAAGCATTGCATGCCTTGCGCGCACCGCGCCGGAATGCCGAACATTTACGATTA